>NW_007261173.1:0-7640 GCF_000164805.1 Carlito syrichta
GATAGGCTATCCAGGGGGACTCCACACCAAGGAAGCAGTTCTCCATGAAATAGGCAAATTCGATTGTAATGTCTTCACCCCTGCCACAATAACCCGGGCACATGAAGCACACCTTCCCTACCACAAAATCTCTGTTTGTGTCTCTCAGTGAAATCTTCTGCCCACGCTGGATGGATGGCCCGCACCATGCTGTCAGCGTATGACTGGGGTTGGTATGAATGACCATATTTCAAAAGGTCATGGGGCCCGCTTAGACATGGGACTCTCAGTTTTCGAGGCAAAAGGAATTCAGAACCAATATGAGGACCTTTTCTCTTCAGACATATACAAGAATAGAGCAATGAATGTCCACAGACACAGTAAGCCTGGTGTTCGATGATGTCCGTGGTCTCCTCAGCACTGAAGGAGAAGAAGATTTTGCCGAGAGTGTGACAAATGTAGAGAGGCAGGCTCTGAATATATGCTAAAAGATTCTTTCGCTCAACTTCTGCCAGATGATGCCTTAGTTGTACATCTTCTCAGGAATCAGGTAATGTGGAACGGTGACACAAACAAGGAGAGTGGGTTCTAGTCATATTGAGCGGAGACAAAAACAAAGTAGATCTGATATCCACTTGTCAATTCATCAACACACTTGAAAGGTCAAGCGGTGAATACTCACTGGATAAAAGCAGAAGGCTAGACACAAACATCCCAAATATGACACAGACAACCAAATTATTACACGGTAGACCTCTTGAGATATGGGAGGACATGAATCTCATATGTACCACACCGAACTCTGGGTGTGGTGTGTTCTTTGGCACGTGATCCATGGGGATCTCCAACTGTGCCAGAAAAAAAGATGTCCAACTGATATGTATTGTCTCGTCAGGATGTACTCGGAAGAAAGGTCTGTGGGAAGAGGCCTCCCAGTGGAAGTTTCCGTTTCCATTTGGACACACCGTTTTTAACTCCTCTTCTGCCAGAAACTGGCCTGGAAATAAGCTGCTATCTCTTAAACAAAGGGTTGTAACAAGATGGATGGCCAGTGATCCTCTGGAATTGAATTATTCTCCCATGTGCTGTTCCTGCTTCACTTGTGGTGAGCATATGACTGTCCTTGACGCATATATGGAATTGGGAGATACTTTTTTTGGGTCAATGATGAGTAATTTATATTGGCTTGAGGAGCGGTGATGACTCAAATATCAAGTACAATGGCATGACGCTGAGGCCCACTTGTGTAATCCAACATGGGAGCAATGATGATGGTCCCTTTGGTACGATCTAGTTTGGTGTTGGAGGACTTGTCATACCGGAGGCCATCAAGTGGAGCATGTTGATATGCTACTGCATCATATTCCCCATGTTATCCTTAAACTTTAATCCTCATCAGCGTTCCTGGCCATTTCAGCATGCCTGGCTGATCACCACATCACACTTTTTGTCTTTCAGGCAGAAAATCTGCTGAGAAGGACTGCATGGCATGCAGTGTCATAAAGGAGTGCAGGACCTCGTTCGGTTGTCATGACCAATGGTTTAACAGTCAGCGAGAGTCATTATTCACCAGGTGTTCTTGGTGGGTGAGGCAAAATGGACCTTCAGCAATGCATGTAGTTCTTCTCTCAACGCATGCTTGAGAAAGGAGAAAACAGTGCCTTGAGTTTCTCTTGGCATGCTCTTCTAGGAGCCCCATGTTTCATATTCTAATGGAGTGGGAATACACTTTTGTCCTGCTCTAAGGAAAGAGAGATTCATGCTTCTTTAAAAATAATCAGTATATCTGTGATTTACGATATGAATGGCCATGTCCTCTGCTGGCAGCCTTCTGGAAACTTAGAGAGGTTTGAATGGTGGCACAGAGGAAACAGAATACACTGGATTCCTGCCATGAGGGGGCAAACAACTCAAAAATTACTGCCCTACATTTTTCATATCGCTACGTTTCTTCACAACTGAAAATATGAGAACACACGGGTGAAATCCCTTGCAAAATGCCCCATAACTAAGCTTTGCTACGGAAATCCATCTCTGAGAAGGAGGAACTCTTTATCACCTGAGATAGTAAGTGAGGCATATCCAAACTGTATGATAAGTATCCTGTTTGGAAGTGACTCCATTCATGAAAGAACTTCTGTCTCAACCTACTGGACGGATGTCCCATGAATAGGTATGTAATATCATCATTATGTGGATGAACCAATTGTATGACACAACAAAATTAGGGGGATATTAGAAAGCTTCGCCAAGCAAGCTGTCCTCCACATTTTCACAGGGATCCCTTCGTCAGGGAAGTCCTTAAGAATAACTGTTAGATACTGGACTAAGGATGTCATCCAGGTGCCTGGCCTCATGTCTTCACAAAGTCAAATAGTCTCCAGTAATCTCTTGGCATTTGGTTACTTCTGAGGTGCCCATGTGCCTCTTTCAGCTGGATGAAGCAAAGGAGGGTGTTAAGCTGGGTCAATGATAAAATCGTTGTCTTGACTCAAGTGAGGTGTTGTCTTAAAAGTCTTGTGCAATAGAATTATGGTGAGGACCATCTTAGGGGACACGTGTGCATACTGATGTGAAAAGGCGTATTGTACTGACATTGCTTAGTTGTGTGGCACCCTAAGGCGTTCGGGCTTTCCAGGGGAACTCCACCCAGAGGAAGCAGTACTCCATGAAATAGGCAAATTCGATTGTAATGTCTTCACACCTTTCACCAAAGCTGTGCACTTTAACCATGCATTCCATGCCACAAATTCTCTATGTCTATCTCTCCGTGAAATATTCTGCCCACGCTGGATGGATGGCACGCACCATGCTCTGACAGAGCATGACTGGGATTGGGATTCATGACCACAGTTCATAAGGTCCTTGGGACACTTAGGCACGGTACACTGAGTTGTGGAGTCGAAAGCGATTCTGAACCGTATGAGTCCCTTTCCTTTTTAAACCAGTATGAGACTGGAGCAATGAGGGTCCAAGAATGCCCTAAGACTGGTGTTTGATGATATCCATGGTCTCCTGTCAACTCAGGGAGAAGAGGACATTGTCGAGCATGTGACAAACTGGAGAGGCAGGCCATGAATACCTACTAAAGCATTCTTTCGCTCAACTTGTGCACAACTCACGCCTTAGTGGCACATCTTCTGAGGAATCAGGGAATGTGGAAGGGTGATGCAAACAAGGAGAGTGGGCCCAATCACATTCACAGGGAAAACATTATAAGAAGTAGGTACGATATCCACTTGTGAATTCATCAAGAGTCTAGAAAGCTCAAGCGGCGAAAACACACTGACTGAAAGCAGCAGCGAGACAAAAGCATTCCAAATAATGGACATTAAACCCAGTTATTACACTGTAGACCGCTTGATAGCTTGAGATTTCAGAGGACACGCATCCAATATGGACCACCCTGAACCCTGGGTATGATGTGTTCTTTGGGTCCTGATCCACGGGGATCGCACACTTTGCCAGAAAACAGGTGCCAACTGATACGTATTGTCTCATCAGGATGTATTTCGCATAAAGGTCTGTGGGAAGTGGCCTCCCAGTTGAAGTATCAGTTTCCTTTCGGACACGCATTTTGGACTCCTCTTCTGCCAGAAAGTGGCCTGGAAATAAGCTGCTATCCCAAAAAAAAACGGCTGTAATGACGTGAAGGCCGCGGATCCTCTGGAATTGAAACATTCTCCCAAACGCTGTTCCTGGTTGACTTGTGGTGAGCATATGACTGTCCTTGCTACATATACGGAATTGGCAGATACTTTTGTTGGGCCAATGATGAGTACTTTATATTGCCCTGAGGAGCGGTGATGACTTAAATATCAAGTACAAGGGCATGACGCTGAGGCCCAGCCTTGAAGACAGTTGAGTAATCCAACTTGGGAAAAATGATGATGGTCCCTTCGGTACGATTTAGGTTGGTGCTGGAGGACTTGACGTACGGGAGGCCATGTGGTGGAGCATGTGGCTAAGCTACTCCTTAAAATTCCCCATGTTATCATTACACTTTAATACTCATGCCAGGTTCTGGTCATTTTAGCAATCCTTGTGGCCCACTACATCACACTTTTTGCTTTCCGAATAAAATTATGCTCGGAACGGCCTCATGGCATGCACCGTCGTACAGGAGTGCATGGCTTCCATTGGGTGTCATGAGAAATGGTTTATCAGTCACCGAGGGTCATCATGCGAGGAGGTGTTCTTGGTCTGGGAGGCAAGGTGGACCGTCAGCAATGCATGCAGTTTTCTCTCAAGTCATGGGTGAAACGGGAGTAAGCGGCACCTTGAGTTTCTCTTGGCATGTCCTTCTAGGAGCCACATGCTTGTTTTTCAAAGCGAGGGTCAATACACTTTGGTCGTGCTCTAAGGAGAGAAAGATTCATGCTTGTTTAATAATGATCAATGCATTTGTGGCTCAGGTTGTGAATGGACATGTCCTCTGCTGGGTCACTTGGGAAAACTTCGATAGGATTGAATGGTGGCACAGAGCACAGAGAATTCTCTTGTCTTTTGATGTGAGGGGCACACCACTCAAAAATTACTGTCCAACATTTTTCCTACCACCGAATTTCTTCAGAACTCAAGCCATGAAAACACACATGCTAAATCTTTGGCAACATGCCCCATAAGCAAGCTTTGTTACGGCAATCCACCTTTGAGAAGGTGAAACTCTTTCCCACCTGAGATACCAAAGGAGGCATGTCCAAGCTGTATCAGAAGGTCCCTGTCTGCACTTGACTCCATTCATGGAGGAACTTCTGTCTCAGCCTACTGGACGGATTCCACATGAATAGGTATCTAATTTCATCATTATGTGGATGAACCGATTGTTCGAGTCAGCAAAATTAGGGAGATATTAGACAGCTTGTTCACTCAAGCTGTCCTCCACTTTTTCCCGGGAATCCCTTCTTCAGGGCAGTCTTTAAGAATAACCGCTATTTTCTGGATGAAATCCGTTATCCAGGTGCTTGGGTTCATGTACTCACGAGGCAAAATCGTCTCCACTAATCTGGTCTCATTCGGTTCCTTCTGATGAGCCTAGCGGCCTCTCTGAAAAGGAGGCAGCACAAGAGGATGATTATCTGGGTCCTTGATGAAATCTTGGTCTTGTCTCTACCGAGGTGTTGCCTGAAAAGTCTTGCACAATAGAGTTATGCTGAAGCCCTTCGTAGGTGACAGGAGTGCATACTGGCATGAGAGGGAGGATGGTCCTGACTTGCTCTAGTTGTGGAGCACTCTAAGGTGGATAGGCTATCCAGGGGAACTCCACACCTTGGAAGCAGTTCTCCATGAAATAGGCAAATTCGATTGTAATGTCTTCACCCCTTCCACAAAAGCCCGGCACATGAAGCACACCTTCCCTACCACAAAATCTCTATTTGTGTCTCTCAGTGAAATATTCTGCCTACGCTGGACGGATGGCCCGCACCATGCTGTCAGCGTATGACTGGGGTTGGTATGAATGACCATAATTCAAAAGGTCATGGGGGCCACTTAGACATGGGACTCTCAGTTTTGGAGGCAAAAGGAATTCAGAACCAATATGAGGACCTTTTCTCTTCAGACATATACAAGAGTAGAGCAATGAATGTCCGCGGACGCACTAAGCCTGGTGTTTGATGATGTCCGGGTCTCCTCTGCACTCAGGGAGAAGAAGATTTTGCCGAGTGTGTGACAAACATAGAGAGGCAGGCCGTGAATATATGCTAAAAGATTCTTTCGCTCAAATTCTGACAGACGATGGTCTTAGTTGCACATCTTCACAGGAATAGGTAATGTGGAATGGTGACACAAAAAGGAGAGTGGGCTCCAGTCATATTGAGCAGAGACAAAAAGAAAGTAGATACGATATCCACTTGTCAATTCATCAACACACTTGAAAGGTCAAGTCGTGAATACTCACTGAATAAAAGCAGCAGGGTACACACAAACATCCCAAATATTACACAGGTAACCAAATTATTACACGGTAGACCTCTTGAGATATAGGAGGACACGGATCCCTTATGTACCACTCCGAACCCTGGGTGAGCTGTGTTCTTTGGCTCGTGATCCATGGGTATCTCCAAGTGTGCCAGAAAAAAAGATGTCCAACTGATATGTATTATCTCGTCAGGATGTACTCGGAAGAAAGGTCTGTGGGAAGAGGCCTCCCAGTGGAAATTTCCGTTTCCATTTGGACACACCGTTTTTAACTCCTCTTCTGCCAGAAACTGGCCTGGAAATAAGCTGCTATCTCTTAAACAAAGGGTTGTAACAAGATGGATGGCCACTGATCCTCTGGAATTGAAATATTCTCCCATGTGCTGTTCCTGCTTCACTTGTGGTGAGCATATGACTGTCCTTGCCGCATATATGGAATTGGTAGATACTTTTGTTGGGTCAATGATGAGTACTTTATATTGCCTTGAGGAGCGGTGATGACAAAAATATCAAGTACAATGGCATGACGCTGAGGCCCAGCCTAGAAGACACTTGTGTAATCCAACATGGGAGAAATGATGATGGTCCCTTTGGTACGATCTAGTTTGTTGCTGGAGGACTTGTCATACCGGAGGCCATCATGTGGAGCAGGAGGATATGCTACTGCATCATTTGTCCCATGTTATCCTTAAACTTTAATCCTCATCAGCGTTCCTGGCCATTTTGGCATCCCTGGCTGATCACCACATCACACGTTTTGTCTTTCAGGGGGAAAATCTGCTGAGAAGGACTGCATGGCATGCACCGTCGTAAAGGAGTGCAGGACCTCGTTCGGTTGTCATGACCAATGGTTTAACAGTCAGCGAGAGTCATTATTCACCAGGTGTTCTTGGTGGGTGAGGCAAAATGGACCTTCAGCAATGCATGTAGTTCTTCTCTCAACGCATGCTTGAGAAAGGAGAAAACAGTGCCTTGAGTTTCTCTTGGCATGCTCTTCTAGGAGCCCCATGTTTCATATTCAAATGGAGTGGGAATACACTTTTGTCCTGCTCTAAGGAAAGAGAGATTCATGCTTCTTTAAAAATAATCAGTATATCTGTGATTTACGATATGAATGGCCATGTCCTCTGCTGGGAGCCTTCTGGAAACTTAGAGAGGTTTGAATGGTGGCACAGAGGAAACAGAATACACTGGATTCCTGCCATGAGGGGGCAAACAACTCAAAAATTACTGCCCTACATTTTTCATATCGCTACGTTTCTTCACAACTGAAAATATGAGAACACACGGGTGAAATCCCTTGCAAAATGCCCCATAACTAAGCTTTGCTACGGAAATCCATCTCTGAGAAGGAGGAACTCTTTATCACCTGAGATAGTAAGTGAGGCATATCCAAACTGTATGATAAGTATCCTGTTTGGAAGTGACTCCATTCATGAAAGAACTTCTGTCTCAGCCTACTGGATGGATTCCCCACGAGTAGGTATGTAATATCATCATTATGTGAATGAACCGATTGTATGAGACAGCAAAATTAGGGGGATATTCAAAAGCTTCATCACCCAAGCGGTCCTCCAGTTTTTCACAGGGATCCCTTCTTCAGAGAAGTCCAAAAAAAATAACTGTTAGATACTGCACTAAGGATGTCATCCAGGTGCCTGGCCTCATGTCCTCACAAAGTCAAATCGTCTCCAGTAATCTCTTGGCATCCATTTACTTCTGAGGAGCCCATGGGCCTCTTT
>NW_007261174.1:0-1368 GCF_000164805.1 Carlito syrichta
AAGAAGTGGACGGATTGGAATGGAGTGGAATGGAATGAATTGAGAGGAATGGAATGGCATGGAATGGAGTGAAGTTGAATGACATAGAGAGGAATGGAATGGAATGGAGAGGAATGCAGTGGAGAGGAATTGAGTGGAATGGAATGGACTGGAATGGAATGGTGTAAATGCAATGGAATGGAATGGAATGGAGAAGAATGAAATGTATTGGAGAGTTATGGAAAGAAATGGAATGGAATATAATGCAAAGGAAGAATATACAATGGAGAGGAAAGAAATGGTTTGGAATGCAGAGGAATGGAATGGAGAGGAATGGAATGGAATTGAATGGAGAGGAATAGAATACAATGAAGACGAATGGAAGGGAACAGAGAGGAATGTAATGGAATGGAGAGGATTGGAATGGAATGAAATGGAGAGGAATGGAATAGAGAGGAATGGAATTCAATGGAATGGAGAGGACTGAATTAGAATAGAATGGAATGGAATAGTATGGAATGGAGAAGAGTGGGATGGAATGGATTGGAATGGAATGGAATGGAATGTAGAGGAATTGAATGGAATAAAGAGGAATGGAATATTATGGAATGAAATGGAGTGGAATGGAGGGAAATGGAATGGAGTGGACTAGAGAGGAATGGAATGGAGAGGAATAGAATGGAATGGAGTGGACTGGAATGGATTGGAGAGGAATGGATTGGAATAAATGTGAATGGAATGTAATGGAGTGGAATGAAAAGGAATGGAGTGGAATGGAAAGGAGTGGATTGGGTGGAATGGAATGGAATTGAGAGGAATGGAATGGAGTTGAGTGGAATGGGATGAACTGGAATGGAATGGAATGAAATGAAATGGAGTAGAATGGAGTGGAAGGAATGGAGAGGATTGGAACAGAATGGAATGGTGAGGAATAGAATCGAATGGAATGGAATGCAGTGGAATGGAGACGAATGAAATGGAGTGGACGGGAATCGAATGGAGTAGAATGTAATGAAATAGAATGCAATGGAGTGGAATGGAATGGATAGAAATGGAATGGTGTGGAATAAAATTGAATGGAATGGAATGGAGAGCAATGGAAAGGGAAAGAATGTAATGGAAAGAAAAGGAATGGAATGGTGAGAAATGGAATGGAATGGAGAAAAATGTAATGGAGAAGAATGAAGTGGAATGTAATCGAGTGTAATGGAACGGATTGGAATGGAATGGAATGGAATGGTTTGGTATGGAATGGAATGGAATAGAATAGAGAGGAATGGAATGCAGCGCAATGGAATGGAGAAGAATGGAATGGAATGGAGTGTAATGGAATGGAATAGAGAGGAATGGAATGGAATGGAATGCAATGGAATGAAATGCAGAGGAATG
>NW_007261174.1:1521-9358 GCF_000164805.1 Carlito syrichta
TGGACATATATGGAATAGAATGGAAAAGAGTGGAATGGAAAGTAGTGGAGAGGAATGGAATGGAATGGAAATGAATGGAATTGCATGGAAGGGTATACAATAGAGAATAATTGAATAGAGAGCAATGGAATGGAAGGGAAAGGAATGGAGTGGAATGGAATTGAGATGAGTAAAATAGATTGGAATGGAATGGAGAAGAATGTAATGGAATGGAGAAGAATGTAATGGAATGGAGAAGAATGGAAAGGAGAGGAATTAAATGGAATGGAATGGATTGGAGAAGAATGGAATGGAATGGAGAGGAATGGAATGGTATGGTGAGGAATAATGGAAAGGAGAGAAATGGAATAAAATGGAATGCAGAGGAGTGGAATGAAGAGGAATGGAATGGAATGGAATTGAGAAAAATGGAATAGAATGGAATGGAAGGAAGAGGAATGGAAAGGGGAGAAATGGAATGGAATAGGATTGAATGGAATAGAGAGGAATGGAATGGAGAGGAATTGAATGGGGAAAAAAGGAATGGAATGGAATCGAATGGAATGGAAAGGATTGGAGGAATGGAAAAAAATAGAGAGGATTGCAATGGAAAGGAGTGGAATGGATTGCAATGGAGTGGAATGGAATGGAATTGAGAGGAATGGAATGGTATGGAATGGAGTGGAAGGGAATGGATTGGAGAGGAATGGAATGGAATGGAGAGGAATGGAGTGGAATGGAATGGAGTGGAATAGAATCGTGTGAATGCAATGAAATGGAATGGAATGGAGAAGAAAGGGATGTATTGGAGAGTTATGGAATGGAATGGAATATAATCGAAAGGGAAGGAATACAATGGAGAGGAAAGGAATGGAATGGAGAAGAAAGAAATGGATTGGATGCAGAGGAATGGAATGGAAAGGAATGGAGTAGAATTGAATGGACAGGAATAGAATGGAATGAAATGGAAAGGAGGGGAATGTAATGGAATGGACAGCATTGGAATTAAATGAAATGGAGAGGAATGGAATAGAGAAAAATGGAATTCAATGGAACGGAGAGGACTGGATGCGAATAGAATGGAATGGAATAGTATGGAATGGAGAGGAGTGGAATGGAATGGATTGGAATGGAATGGAATGGAATGTAGAAGAATGAAATTGAATGGAAGGGAGAGAAATGGAGAGGAATGAAGTGGAAAGGAATGGAATTGAATGGAATGGAATGGAGAGGAATGGAATGGAATAAAGAGGAATGGAATGTTATAGCATGGAATGGAGTGGAATGGAATAGAATGGAGGGAAATGGAATGGAGTGGAGTGGAGAGGAATGGAATGGAATGGAATGAAATGGAGTGGAATAGAGTGGAATGGAGTGGAGAAGAATGGAATGGAATAAATATGAATTGAATGTAATGGAGTGGAATGGAATGCAATGGAGTGGAATGGAAAGGAGTGGATTGGAGTGGAATGGAATGGAATGGCGAGACATGGAATAAAGTGTAATGGAATGGAGTTGAGAAGAAAGGAATTGAATGGAATGGAGTGGAATGGAATGGAGAGGAAATGAATGAAGTGAAATGGAAAGGAATAGTATGGAGTGGAATGGAATGGACTAGAGAGGTATGTAATGGAATGCATTGGAATGGAATGGAATGAAGAGGAATGGAAGGGAATGGAGAGGAATAGAATGGAATAGAATGCAGAGTTATGGATTCGAGAGGAATGGAGTGGAATTGAATGGAGAGGAATGGAATGGAATGAAATGGGATGAACGGGAAAGAAGAATAATGGAATGGAATGGAGAGGAGTGGAATGCAATGAAACGTAGAGGAATGGATTAGACATGATTAGAATGAAATGGAATGGAAAGGTATGGATTGTAATGGAATAGAATGAATTGGATTTGAGTGGAATGGAATAGAATGGAATGGAATGATATACAGAGGAATGTTGAGGAATGGAATTAAGAGCAATGGAGAGGAATGGAATGAAATAAAGGCGAACGTAATTTAATGGAGGTAAATGGAATTGAATGGAATGAAATGGAATGCAATGAAATGGAGTGGAGTGCAGTGGAATTGAGTGGAATGCAATGGAATGGAATGAAATGGAGAGGAATGAAATGAAATGGAGTGGAGTGGAATGGAATGAAGTGGAATGGAATGGAATGGAGATATATGGAATAGAATGGAATAGAGTGGAATGGAAAATAGAGAAGAGGAATGGAATGAAAATGAATGGAATTGCATGGAAGGGTATAGAATGGAGAAGAATGGAATAGAGAGCAATGGAATGGAGTGGAATGGAATGGAATGGAACTGAGATGAGTAGAATAGATTGGAATGGAGTGGAATGGAATGGAATCTAGTGGAATGGAATGGAGAGGAGTGGAGTTGAATGAAATGCAAAGGAATGGAATGGAGAGGAATGGAATGGAGTGGAGTGGAATGGAATTGAGTGGAATGGAATGGAATGGACATATATGGAATAGAATGGAAAAGAGTGGAATGGAAAGTAGTGGAGAGGAATGGAATGGAATGGAATTGCATGGAAGGGTATACAATAGAGAATAATTGAATAGAGAGCAATGGAATGGAAGGGAAAGGAATGGAGTGGAATGGAATTGAGATGAGTAGAATAGATTGGAATGGAATGGAATGGAGAAGAAAGGAAAGGAGAGGAATTAAATGGAATGTAATGGATTGGAGAAGAATGGAATGGAATGGAGAGGAATGGAATGGTAGGGAATTGAGAAAAATGGAATGGATGGAATGGAAGGAAGAGGAATGGAAAGGGGAGAAATGGAATGGAATAGGATGGAATGGAATAGAGAGGAATGGAATGGAGAGGAATTGAATGGAGAAAAAAGGAATGGAATGGAATCGAATGGAATGGAAAGGATTGGAGGAATAGAAAAAAATAGAGAGGATTGCAATGGAAAGGAGTGGAATGGAATGCAATGGAGTGGAATGGAATGGAATTGAGAGGAATGGAATTGTATGGAATGGAGTGGAAGGGAATGGATTAGAGAGGAATGGAATGGAATGGAGAGGAATGGAGTGGAATGGAATGGAGTGGAATAGAATCGTGTGAATGCAATGAAATGGAATGGAATGGAGAAGAAAGGGAAGTACTGGAGAGTTATGGAATGGAATGGAATATAATCGAAAGGGAAGGAATACAATGGAGAGGAAAGGAATGGAATGGAGAAGAAAGAAATGGATTGGATGCAGAGGAATGGAATGGAAAGGAATGGAGTAGAATTGAATGGACAGGAATAGAATGGAATGAAATGGAATGGAGGGGAACGGAGAGGAATGTAATGGGATGGAGAGCATTGGAATTAAATAAAATGGAGAGGCATGGAATAGAGAAGAATGGAATTCAATGGAATGGAGAGGACTGGATGAGAATAGAATGGAATGGAATAGTATGGAATGGAGAGGAGTGGAATGGAATGGATTGGAATGGAATGGAATGGAATGTAGAAGAATGGAATTGAATGTAAGGGAGAGAAATGGAGAGGAATGGAGTGGAAAGGAATGGAATGGAATGGAGAGGAATTGAATGGAATAAAGAGTAATGGAATGTTATAGCATGGAATGGAGTGGAATGGAATAGAATGGAGGGAAATGGAATGGAATGGAGTGGAGAGGAATGGAATGGAATGGAATGAAATGGAGTGGAATAGAATGGAATGGAGAGGAGTGGAATGCAATGAAACGTAGAGGAATGGATTAGACATGATTAAAGTGAAATGGAATGGAAAGGTATGGATTGTAATGGAATGGACTGAATTGGATTTGAGTGGAATGGATTAGAATGGAATGGAATGGAATACAGAGGAATGTTGAGGAATGGAATGAAGAGCAATGGAGAGGAATGGAATGTAATTCAATGGAGAGGAATGGAATGAAATAAAGGCAAACGAAATTTAATGGAGGTAAATGGAATTGAATGGAATGAAATGGAATGCAATGAAATGGAGTGGAGTGCAGTGGAATTGAGTGGAATGCAATGGAATGGAGAGGAATGGAATGAAATGGAGTGGAGTGGAATGGAATGAAGTGGAATGGAATGGAATGGAGAGAAATGGAATGGAATGGAATGGAGTGGAATGGAATGGAGTAGAGTGGAATAGAATGGAATGCAACGGAATGGAAATGAATGGAAAAGAATGAAATTGAATAGAATGGAGAGGAATAGAATGGAATGAAATGGAAACGAATGGAATGGAATGGAGTTGAATGGAATGGAATGGAGATGAATGGAAAGGAATGATGAGGAGTGGAATGGAGAGGAATGAAGTGGAATGGAATGGAGTGGAATGGAATGGTGTGAATGGAATGGAATTGCCTGGAGAGTATTGGTAATGGAATGGGAAGGAATGGAGAGGAATGGAATGGAATGGAGAGAAATAGAATGCAATGGAATGGAGAGGAATGGATTAGAATAGAATTCAAAGGAATGGAATGGAGAGGAGTGGAATAGAATGGAATGATATAAAGGCGAATAGAAATTAATGGAAGGGAGAGGAAAGAGAGCAATGGAAGGGAGAGTAATGGAGAGGCATGGAATGAAATGGAATCGAGTGGAGTGGAAGGAATGGTAAGGATTGGAATGGAATGGAATGGATAGAAATGGAATAGAATGGAATACAGAGGAATGCAAAAGAATGGAATGGAGAGGAATGGATGGAATGGAATGGATGGAATGGAGAGGAATGGAATGTAATAAAGAGGAATGGAAAGCAATGGAATGTAATGGAAGGGAACGGAGTGAAATGAAATGGAATGGTGTGAAATGGAATGGAGTGAATTGGAGTGGAAAGGAGTGGAATGGAATAGCGAGGAATATAATGGAATGGATTGGAGTGGAATGAAATGGAGAGGAATGAAATGGAATACAGGGGAATGGAATGAAGTGGCATGGAGTGGAATGGAATGGAATGGAATGGAATAGAGAGAACTGGATTGGAATAGAGTGGAGTGGAATGGAGTGGAGAGGAGTGGAATGGAATGGATTCGAATGGAATGGAAAGAAATATAGAGGAATGGATTGAATGGAAGGGAGAGGAGTGGAGAGGAATGGAAGGGAGGGTAATGGAGAGGCATGGAAAGGAATAGAATGGAATGGAATGGAGTGGAAGGAATGGAAAGATTTAGAATGGAATGGAATGGTGAAGAATGCAATCTAATGGAATGGAATGCAGTGGACTGAAGAGGAATGAAATGGATTGGTGTGTAATGAAATGGAATGGAATGGACTGGAAGGGAATGGAATCAAGAGGAATGGAATTGAATGGAAAGGAATGGTGAGGAAGTGAATGGAGTGGAATGGAATGGAGAGGAATGGAATGGAATGAAGTGTAAGGAATGGATTTGAGAGGAATGGAATGGAATGAATTGGAATGCAATGAAATTGAATGCAGAGGAATGGAATGGAACGGAATGGAGTACATGGATATGGAATTGAATGGAGAGGAAGGGAATGGAATGGAATGGAAAGGGAAAGAATGGAATGTAATGGAATGGAATGGAGAGGAATTTAAGGGAATGTAATTGAAAGGAATGGAGAGGATTGGAATGGAATGGCATACATTGGAATGGAGTGGAGAGGAAAGGAATGGATCTCATGAAGAAGAATGAAAAGGAGAGAAATGGAATGGAAGGGAATGGAATGAGAGGGAATGTAATAGAAGAGAATTCAGAGAAATGGAGTGGTATGCAATGGAGAGGAATATAGAGGAATGAAATGGAAAGGAATGGAATGGAGAGGAATGAAATGCAACAAAGAGGAATGGAATGGAGTGGAATGGTGTGGAATCTAGTGGAATGTAATGGAGTGGAGTGGAGTTGAATGGAATGCAATGGAATGGAATGGAGAGGAATGGAATGGAATGGAGAGGAATGGAATGGAATGGAGTGGAATGGAATAGATTGGAGATATATGGAATAGAATGGAATAGAGTGGAATGGAAAGTAGTGGATAGGAATGCAATGGAATGGAAATGAATGGAATTGCATGGAAGGGAATAGAATGGAGAAGAATTGAATAGAGAGCAATGGAATGGAGTGGAATGGAATGGAATGGAATGGAATGGAATGGAATGGAATGGAATTGAGATGAGTAGAATAGACTGGAATGGAATGGAATGGAGAGGAATGGAATGGAATGGAGAAGAATGGAAAGGAGAAGAATTAAATGGAATGGAATGGATTGGAGAATAATGGAATGGAATGGAGAGGAATGGAATGGTATGGAGAGGAATAATGGAATGGAGAGGAATGGAATGGAATGCAGAGGAGTGGAATGAAGAGGAATGGAATGGAATGGAATTGAGATAAATGGAATGGAATGGAATGAAGAGTAATGGAAAGGGGGGAAATGGAATAGAATGGAATGGAATGGGATGGCATGGAATAGATAAGAATGGAAAATGGAGTGGAATTGAATGGAGAGGAAAGGAAGGCAATGGAATAGAATGGAATGAAAAGGATTGGAGAGGAATGAAAAATAGGATTGGAATGAAAAGGAGTGGAATGGAATGGAATGGAGAGGAATTGAATGGAATGGAGAGTAATGGTGTGGAATGGAATGGAGTGGAATGGAATGGTGCAAATGCAATGGAATGGACTGGAATGTAGAAGAACAGAATGAATTGGAGAGTTTTGGAAAGGAATGGTATGGAACATAATGCAAAGGAAGGTAATACAGTGGAGAGGAAAGGAACTGAATGGAGAGGAAATAAGTGGATTGGAATGCAGAGGAATGGAATGGAGAGGAATGGAATGGAATTGAAAGGGCAGGATAATAAAGAATGAAATGGAATGGAAGCGACCTGAGAAGAATTTAATGGAATGGAGAGGATTGGAATGGAATGAAATGGAGAGGAATGGAATAGAGAGGAATGGAATTCAATAGAATGCAGAGGACTGGATTAGAATGGAATGGAATGGAATAGTATGGAATGGAGAGGAATGGAATGGAATGTAGAGGAATGGAATTGAATGGATGAAAGAAATGGAGAGGAATGGAATGGAGAGGAATGGAATGGAATGGAATGGAATGGAATGGAGTGGAAGGAATGGAGAGGATTGGAATGGAAACGAATGGATTGGAATGGAATGGAATGGAATACAGAAGAATGGAGAACAATGGAATGGAGAGAAATGGATGAAATGTAGAGGAATGTCATGGAATAAAGAAGAATGTAAAGTAACGGAATGGAATGGAGTGGAATGGAATGGAGTGAAATGGAATGGAGTGGAGTGGAGAGGTATGGAATGGAATGGAATGGAGAGGAATAGAATGGAATGCAGTGGAGTGGAATGGAATGGAGAGGAATGGAATGGAATAAATGTGAATAGAATGTAATGGAGAAGAATGGAATGGAATGCAGTGGAATGGAAAGGAGTGAATTGGAGTGGAATGGAATGGAATGGAATGGAGAGGAATGGAATGGAATGGAGTAGAGTGGAATGGAATGGAGTGGAATGGAATGGAATGGAATGGAATGGAGATAAATGGAATAGAGTGCAATGGAATGGATTTGAGTGGAAAGGAATTGAATGGAATGGAGTGGAATGGAATGGAGAGGAAAGGAATGAAATGAAATGGAAAGGAATAGAATGGAGGGGAAGGGAATAGAGTAGAATGATATGGAATGGAATGAAATGGACTGAAGAGGAATGGAATTGAATGGAGAGGAATAGAATGAAATAGAATGGAGAGTTATGGATTGGAGAGGAAGGGAATGGAATTGAATGGAGAGGAATGGAATGGAATGGAATGGAATGGAATGGAATGGAATGGAGATAAATGGAATAGAGTGCAATGGAATGGATTTGAGTGGA
>NW_007261174.1:9619-11855 GCF_000164805.1 Carlito syrichta
GGAGAGGAATGGAATGGAATGAAATGGAATGGAAGGGAAAGAAGAGGAAAGAAATGAAATAGAGAGGAATAGAATGGAGAGGAGTGGAATGCAATGAAACGTAGAGGAATGGATTACATATGAATAGAATAAAATGGAATGGAAAGGTATGGAATGTAATGGAATGGAATGAATTTGATTTGAATGGAATGGATTGGAATGGAATGGAATGGAATATAGAGGAATGGAGAAGAATGGAATGTAATTCAAAGGAGCGGAATTGAATGGAATAAATAGGAACGGAATGTAATGGAGGGAAATGGAATTCAATGGATTGGAATGGAATGAAATGCAATGTAATGAAATGGAGTGGAGTGCAGTGGAATTGAGTGGAATGCAATGGAATGGAATGGAGAGGAATGGAATGAAATAGGGTGGAGTGGAATGGAGTGGAGTGGAAGGGAATGGAGTGGAATGGAATGGAATGGAGAGGAATGGAATGGAGAGAAATGGAAAGGAATGGAATGGAGTGGAATGGAATGGAGTGCAGTGGAATGCAATGGAATGGAAGGGAATGGAAATGAATGGAAAAGAATGGAATGGAATAGAATGGAATGGAATGGAATGGAAAGGAATGCAATGGAATGGAGTTGTATGGAATGGAATGGAAAGGGATGGATTGCAATGGAGAGGAGTGCAATGGAGAGGAATGAAGTGGAATGGAATGGAGGAATGGAATGGTGTGAATGGAATAGAATTGACTGGAGAGGATTGAAATTGAATGGAATGGAGAGGAATGGAATGGAGAAAAATGGACTAGAATAGAATGAAAAGGAATGGAATGGAATGGAGAGAAGTGGAATGGAATGGATTGGTATGTAATGGAATGAAAGATAGAGGAATGGAATTAAATGGAAGGGAGAGGAATGGAGAGGAATGGAAGGGAGAGTAATGGAGAGGCATGGAATGGAATGGAACGGAATGAAATGGAAGGAATGGAAAGAATTGGAATGGAATAGAATGGATTGGAATGGAATAGAATGGGATACAGAGGAATGCAGAAGAATGGAATGGAGAGGAATGGACAGGAATGGAGAGGAATGGAATGAATGGAATGGAGAGGAATGGAATGGAATAAAGGCGAATGGAAGGTAATGAGTGTAATAGAATGGAATGGAGTGGAAAGCAATGGACTGGCGTGGAATGGAATGGAATGGGATGGAATAGAGAGGACTGGAATGGAATAGAGTGGAGTGGAATGGAATGGAGTGGAATATAATGGAATGGAATGGAGAGAAAGGGAATGGAATGAAATGGAGTTAATGCAATGGATTGGAGTGGAAGGGAATAGAATGGAATGTAGTGGAATGGAGTGGAGAGAAATGAAATGAAATGGAATCGAAAGGAATAGAATGAAGGGGAATGGAATGGAAGAGAGACATATGGAATGGAATGGAAAGGAGAGGAATGGAATGGAATGACGTGGAATGGATTTGAATGAAATGGAATGGCGAAGAACGGAATGCAATTGACAGAAAAGGAATGGAATGGAAAGGAATGGAATGGAATGGAAAGGAATGGAATGTAGAGAAAAGGAATGGAATGGAGGGAAATGGAATGGACAGGAGTGGAGTGGAGTGGAATGGATTGGCATGGAATGGAGTGGAATGGAATGGAGTGGAATGGAATGGAGTGGATTAGAATGAGGTGGAATGGAATGGAGTGGAATGGACGGAATGGTATGGAATGGAATGGAATAGAACAGAGAGGAAAGGAATTTCAGTAGAATGGAATGGAATGCAGAGGAATTGAATGGAATCAACGGAATGGAGAGGAATTGAATGGAATGGAGAGGAATTGAATGGAATGGAGAGGAATGTAATGGAATGGAGAGGAATGCAATGGAATGGAATGCAGGGGAATAGAATGGAGAGGAATGGAATGGAATGGAATGGAGATAAATGGTATAGAATAGAATGTAGAGGAATGGAAATAAATGGAGAGCCATGGAATTAAATGGAGAGGAATAGAATGTAATGGAAAAGGAAAGAATGGAATGAAATGGAAGGGAATAGAAAGGATTTGAAGGGAATGGAATTGAATGGAATGGAGAAGACTGGAGGGGAAAGGCATGGATTGGAATGGAGTGGAGAGCAAAGGAATGGAATGGAATGAAGAAGAATGGAATGGTGAGAAATGGAATAGAATGGAATGGGATATAAATGAATAGAATATGGAGGAATAGAGAGAAATGGAA
>NW_007261174.1:13494-13929 GCF_000164805.1 Carlito syrichta
AATGGAGTAGAATGTAAAGTAATGGAGTGGAATGGATGGGAATGGAATGGAATAGAATACAGAGGAATGGAGAGGAATGGAATGGAATATAATGGATGGGGATGGAAAGGAATTGAATACAGAAGAAGGGAGAGGAATGGAAAGAAAAAGAATGGAGAGGAATGGAATAGAGGAATGGAGAATAATGGAATGGAATGGAGAGGAATGCAATAGAATAAAGAGGAATGGATTTTAATGGAGTGGAATGGAATGGAGTGGAATGGAATGGAATGGAATGGAGAGGAATGGAATAGAATGGAGTGGAGCAGAATGGAATGGAGTGGAATGGAATGGAATAGAGAGTAAAGGAGTGGAATGGAATGGAATGGAGTGAAATGCAATGGAATTGACTGGAATGGATTGGAATGGAATGCAGAGGAATGAATGGAAAGGTGT
>NW_007261175.1:0-7918 GCF_000164805.1 Carlito syrichta
TAACCAGATAGCCAGCTGTCTGGTCAGCTGACTTAATTAGCTAGCCAGCTGGATGGACAGGTGAATTAACTAGCTGTATTTACCAGCTAGCCAGCTGGCTAGCCACCTGACTTAACTAGCTAGCTACCTAGCTAGCCAGTTTGGAAGCCAAATGAATAATTAGCTGACTTAACTAGCTATCCTGATGCTAGCCAATTGACTTAACTATCTTGCTTCATAGCTAGACAGCTGGATAGCCACTGAAGAAACTAGTTTACTTAAGGCTAGCCAGCTCACTAGCCAGGTGACTCAACTAGATGTGTTAACTATTGAGCCAGCTGACTATCCAGCTAACTTAACTAGCTCTCTACCTAGCTAGATAGCTGGCTTGCCAGCTCAATTAACTAGCTGATTTATTTAACTAGCAAGTTGGCTATCCAACTGAATTAACTATCTTGCTGCCTAGCTAGTCATCAGGCTACCCACCTGACTTAAGTAGCTGACTTATATAGCTTGCCTGATTGCTAGTCAGCTGAATTAACTAGCTTTCTAAATAGCTAGCCAGTTGACTAACCTGCTGACTTAACTAGGTGTCTTAACAAGCTAGCCAGCAGGCTAGACATCTGACCTAATTATCTAGTTACCTAGCTAGCCAACTGTCAAGCCAGCAAATTAACTAGGTGACATAATTAGCTAGCCTGCTGGCTAGCAGGCTGACTTAACTGCCTAGCTACCTAACTAGCCAGCTGGATAGCCAGCTGAGTTAACTAGCTGGCTACCTAGTTAGCCTGCTGGTTTACCAGCTAACTTAGCTACCTAGCTACCTAGCTAACCAGCTGGCTAGTGAGCTGACTTAACTAGGGTGATTAACTAGCTATCTAACTGGCTAGCCAGCAGACTTAACAAGCTAGTTACCCAGCTAGGCAGCTGGGTAGCCAGCTGACTTAACTTGCTGACTTAACCAGCTAGCAACCTGACTTAACTAGCTAACTAAACCAGCTAGCTACCTAGCTAGCCAGCTGGCATAACTAGCTGACTTAACTAGCTAGCTACCTAGCTAGCCAGCTGACTTAACTAGCTGAATTTACTAGCTAACTAGCTGACATGACTTGCTGACTTATATAGCTAGCTTCCTAGCTAGCCAGCTGACTTAACTAGCTGAAATAACTAGCTAGCCTGATGACTAGCCATCTCACTTAATTAACTTTTTTACCGAGCTAACCTGCTGGATAGCTAACTGACTTAATGAGCTAACTTAACTAGCTAGCCAGCTCATTGCCAGGTGACTTAACTAGCTGACTTAACCAGCAAGTCAGCTGGCTAGACAGCTGCCTTAAATAGTTGGCTACCTATCTAGTCACCTGGCTAGCCAGCTGACTCACCTAGCTTGATTTAAGCTGGCAAGCTGGCTAGCCAGCACACTTAACCAGCTAGCTACCTACCTAGCCAACAGGCAAGCTTGCTGACTTAACTAGCTGAATTGAATAGCTAGCCTGCTGGCTTGCAAGCAGACTAATATAGCTAGCTACCTACTTAGCCAGCTGGCTAGACAGTTGATTAAAATAGCTGACTTAAGCAGCTACCAAATTGGCTAGCCAGCTGATTTAACTCAGACATCAGTATCTAGCCTGGTAGCTATCTAGCTGACTTAACTAGCTAGCTACCTACATTGCCAGTTGAATTGCCTGCCTTCTTATCTAGGTGAATTAAACAGCTAGCTAGCTGACTGGCCAAGTGACTTAACTGGGTCACTACCTTGCTAGCCTGCTGGCTAGCCAGCTGACTTAACTAGCAAATAACCTTGGTATACAGCTGATTTAAATAGTGAGCTAACTAGATAACCACCTAGCTAGCAAGCTGAGTTAAGTAGTTAGCCTTCTACCTAGCTACCTAGCTAAAAAACTGACATAAATAGTTAACTGCCTAGCTAACTAGTTGACTTACGCAGATGACTATGTACTTAGCTTACCCATTATCTAATATGCTAGTTAACTGACTTAATCATCTGACTTAGTTAATGTACTAACTAGCTGACTCAACCAGCAGTCTTAACTCGTTAGATAACAAGCTATCTAACTGACTAATCCAGATGACTTAACTGATTAGCTAACTAGCTAGTTAGCATACTCAAACAGCTTACTCAAGCCGTTTACTAAGTAGCTAGCCTGCTGCCTCAATCATCTGACTTAACACGTTAGTTAACTAGCTAACTACCTGACACAACCTTCTGACTTAACTCGTTAGCAAATTACCTTGCTAGCTGTCTTAACCAGCTAACTAAATTAGAAAGCTGACTATACTAGCTGACTTAGCTGAATTAACTACTTGTCTAGCTGACTTAACTGTGTGATTTAACTAGTTAGCTGGCTGACTTAACTACCTGTATTAAATAGTTAGCTAAATACTTAGCTGGATGAATAACAAGCTGAGTTAACTAGTTAGATAACTAGTTAGGTCGCAGAGTTAAGTATCTTACTTAAATAGTTAGCTGACTAGTGAGATAGCTGCCATAGCTATCTGACTTAGCTAGCTAGCTAGTTAGCTATCTGACGTAGCAAGCTGACTTAGTTGGCTAATAAGATAGCTAGCTGACTTAACAATTTGGTTAATGTGTTAGCTAACTGTTTTAACTATTTAGTAAACCAGTTAACTGGCTGTTTTAATTAGTTGGGTAATGAGTTAGCTAGATGACTTAACTTGTTGGCTGACGATTCAGCCAACGACTTATCTGGTTTAACACGTTGGCTGATTACTCGACTGACTTGTTAGCTGGCTTCACAAGTCGGCCGTCTAGTCAGTTGACTAGTTACCTTGGTTAATTAGTTGACTGACGAGTTGGCCCACAAGTTTGCATTGTTAACTATTTGGCTGGCTAGTTTGCTTATCTAACTAGTTGGCCGACTAGTTGGTCAACTGGTTAGCTGACCTAACTAGTCGGCCCACAAGTTAGCTAACCTAACTTGTTAGCTGACAAGTTGGCCGAGTAGTCAGTCGATTGGTTAGCTGGCTTAATTAGTTGGCTGGCTAGTCAGCCGACTGATTAGCTTACTTAACTAGTAGGCCGGCGAGTGAACCCACAGGTGAGCTGACTTAACTAGTCGGCCGGCAAGTAAGCCAACTGGCCAGCTGACTTAACTATTCTGCTGGCGAGTGAGCCTACTGGTCAACTGATTTAACTAGTCAGCCAGCATGTGAGCTGACTGTTCAGCTGACTTTAGTCGGCTTGTGAGTGAGCCGAATGGTCAGAAGAGTTAACTAGTTAGCTGGCAAAAGACCCGACATGTGAGATGCCTTAACTAGTTGGCTGGCTTGTGAGTCAACAGGTGAGCTGACTTAACTAGTCAGCTGTCGAACAAGCCGACTAATTACTTTACCGGTTGGCCTGCGAGTGAGCTGACATTTAGTTGTCCCGTTGGCTGGATGAGTGAGCTGATAGCTTGCTGACCAGTTTGCTGGCGAGCAAGCCAACTAATTAGCTGACCTAATGGAAAACGAGCAAGCCCACTAGTTATCTGACCAGATAGCTGAGTTGCTAGCCTACTAGTTTGTTAAGTAACTAGCCTATTTGCTAGATGAGTTAACTAGATAGCTGACTAGCTAACAGGCTATCTAACTGACATAACTAACTAGCAAACAAGCTATCTAACTCTATCTTGCTGACATAACTAGCTAGCTATCTGGCTAGTTAGCTGGCTAACTGACTTAAATATCTAGCTGACTAACTAGCTGATTAGCTAGCTGACTTAACTAGCTAGTGGACTAGCAAGCTGACTAGCTAGCTGACTTCACTAGCTAGATGAATGTTTAGATGACTCACTACCTGACTTAAGCTAGCTGGCTAGTTTGTTTACTGAACTAGTTGACTAGCAACTTGGTTGGATAGACAGCTAGCCAGTTAACTGGTTGCCTACACGGCTAGCCATTTGGCTTAGCTAACTAGATACCTGGGTGGCTAGCTAGCTTGGCAGCTGGCTAGCTAGCTGGTGGGCTGACTAGCAGGCTAGCCAACCAGATTAAATAGCCATTTGACTGGCTGAACGGTCAGATAGCCAGCTGACTTAAAGAGCCATCAACTCTGCTGGTCAGCCAGCTAGCCATCTGGCTTGTCTAGCGGGTCACCTACATAACCAACCTGCTAACCAGCCTGCTTAACTTGCCAGGCACCTAGCTGGCCTGCTGGCTAACAAGCTGACTTAACTAGCTGCCTTAACTATGTAGCCATCTGGCTAGCCAGCTATCTTAACTAGCTAGCCACCTAGTAGACCAGCTGGCTAGCCAGCACACTTAACTCCCCGAATTAACTAGTTAGCCAGCCAGCTAGCCAGTTGACTTAAATACCTAGCTACCTCCCTAGTCAGGTGGCTAACCAGCTGACTTTATTTTTGTTTTTGTTTTTGTTTTTTGAGTTGGAGTCTCACTGTCGCCCAGACTGGAGTGCAGTGGCCGCTCCTGGCCACCGCTGCCTCAACCTGCTGGGCTCCAGTGATCCTTCTGACTCAGCCTTCCAAGTAGCCAAAATTACAGGCATGCACTACAATGCCCGACTGATTTTTTGATTTATTGTAGAGATTAGGTCTCGCTGCCAAGGCGGATCTCGAGCCCGCCGGCTCAGGCAATCCACTCACCTCAGCCTCCCAAAGGTGCAGGATTACATGCTGAGCTACCGAGCCTGGTCAGCTGACTTTACTGCCTGACTTAATAAGCTAACCAGCTGGCTAGGCAGCTGATGTAACTAGGGAGCTACCTCGTTAGCCAGTTGACTAGAAAATTGAATTAACTAGCTGACTTAACCAGCTAGCCAGCTGACTAACCAGCTGACTCAACTAGCTGACATAATTAGATAGCCAGCTGAATAGCGAGCTGACTTACCTACAGACATCACTAGCTAGCCAGATGGCCAGCCAGCTGACTAAAATAGCTAGCTACATTCGTATGCACCTGGCTTGCCAGCTGACTTAACTACCTAGTTAACTAGCTAACCATCTGACTTGCTAGCAGACATAACTAGGTTACTTAACTAGCTAGCGAGCTGGCTAGTCATCTGATTTAACAAGCTAGCAACCCAGAAAGGCAGCTGGCTAGCCAACTGACTTAACTAGCTAGCCAGCTTATTTAACTAGCTGATATAACTAGCTAGCTACCCAGCTATCCAGTTGACTTTACTAGCTGAAATAACTAGCTAGCTACATAGCTAGATATCTAGCTAGCTACCCCACTTAACTGCCTGACTTAAATAGCTGGCTAGCTGACATAACCAGATGACTTAGCTGACTATCTACTTAGCTAGCCAGCTGATTTTACTAGCTGAAATATCTAGCTAGTCAACTATCCAGCCATCTGACTTAACTAGCTTTTAAAGTTGCTAGTGACGTGGCTAGCCAACTGACACAAAGAGGTGACTTAACTAGCTAACCATCTGGTTAGCCAACTGATTTAATTAATTGATTAACGAGCTAGACAGCTGACCAGCTAGGTGATTAACCTAGCTAACTTAACTAGATATCCAGACGGCTAGGCATCTGACTTAACTAGCTCTTTACCTCTCTAGCCACCTGGACAGAGAGCTGACTTAACTAGGTGACATAATTAGCTAGCCACCTGGCTAGTCAACAGACGTAAATAAGTTACAACCTTGCCAGCAAGCTTGCTAGCCAGCAGACTTAATTAGTTGTCTTAACTAGCTGGCCTGCTTTCTAGCCAGTTGAATTAAATAGCATGCTACTTAGCTAGCCAGCTGGCTATCCAGCTGAATTAACTAGGTGACTTATCTAGCTAGCTGTCTAGCCAGCTGACTTAACTGCCAAGTTACCTAACTAGCCAGCTTCTATCTCAGCTGACTTAACTAGGTGACTTAACTAGCTAGTCAGCTGGCTAGACAGCTGAACTAAACTAGTTAGCTACCTAACTAGCAAGCTGGTTAGCCAGCTGCCTTTACTATCTGACTTAACTTGCTAGGCATTTGGACTTCCTGCTGACTTAATTGCCTAGATACCTAGCTAGCCAGCTGACTTAAGTAGCTGAAATAGCTAGTGAGCCAGCTGGCTACCCATATGATGTAACCAACTTTTTAACTAGCTAGCCAGCTTGCTAGACAACTGTCTTCACCAGTTGACTTAACTAGCTAGCCAGCTGGTTTGCCAGCTGACTAAACTAGCTGACTTTACTAGTAGGCAAGCTGACTAGCCAGCTGAATCAATTGCCTAGCTTCCTAGATAACCAGCATCCTAGTCACTGACTTAACTTGCTGACTTAACTAAGTATCCAGCAGGCTAACTAGCCGACTTAACTAGCTACCTAGCTAGCTATACAGCTTGATAGCCAGCTGATTTACTAGGTGACATAACTAGATAGCCTGATGGCTTGCCAGCACACTTAAATTGCTACCTACCTACATAGCCCTCTGACTTGACAACTGATTTAACTACTTAACTACCTGGCTAACATGCTAGACAGCGATCTGATTTAAGTACGTGGCTTGCTAGTCAGCTGACTTACCTAGCTCACTTAATTAGCTTGCCAGCTGGCTAGTCAACTAACTTTAGTAGCTACACTACCTAGATAGACAGCTGGCGAGCCAGTTGACTTAACAAGCTGACTTAAATAGCTGTCCTGTTTGCTAGTCAGCTGAATTAACTAGCTTGTTATATATCTAGCCAGCTGACTAGACAGCTGACTAAACTAGGTGACTTAACTAACTAGTCAACTGTCTTGCCAACTGACTTAATTAGCAAGCTACCTAGCTATCCAGCTGGCTATCCAGTTGTCTTACCTAGGTGACTTAACTAGCTAGCCAGCGAATTAGACAGCTGACTTGACTATCTAGCTACTAGTTAGCCAGCTGTCTAGTCAGCTAACTAAACTAGGTGACTTAACTATCTAGCCTGCTGTCCAGCAGGCTGACATAACAGCTTAGGTACCTAACTAGCCACTGGATAGCCAGCTGACTTAACTAGCTAGCTACTTACAAATCCCACTGGCTTGTCAGCTGACTTAACTTCCTAGGTACCTAGGTAACCAGTTGGCTAGTGAACTGACTTAACTAGGTTACATAACTAGCTATATAATGGGCTAGCTAGCTGACTTAACTAGGTAGTTACCCAGCTAGACAGCTGGCTATTCAAATGACTTAATCCACGGAGTTAACTAGCTAGCAAGCTGAGTTAACTAGCTGACTTATTCAGCTAGCTACATAGCTAGCCAGCTGGCTTTTCTATCTGGCTTAACTAGCTAGCTATCTAGTTAGCTTTCTAGCTAGGCAGATGACTTAACAAGCTGACTTAACTAGCTACCTAACTACCATAACTAGCCGACAAAAACACCTAGCTTCCTAGCTAGCCAACTGACTTAACTAGCTGAAATAACTAGCTAGCCAGCTGGATGCAACCTGACTTAACTAGCTGACATAACTTCCTAGCCATCTAGTTGCCAGCTGACTTAACTAGCTGACTTAAACCGCTAGTCAGCTGGCTAGTCAGCTGAATTAACTAGCTGGCTACCTATCTACCCAGCAGGATAGCCAGCTGACTTACTTAGCTGACTTAAGCTAGCAAGTTGGCTAACCACCTCACTTAAGTCACTAGCTATCTACGTAGCCAGCAGGCTAGCCAACTGACTTAACTAACTGACTTGAGCAACTCTCCTGCTGGCTAGCAAGCTAACTTGTCTAGCTAGCTAACTACCTAGCCAGCTGGCTACACAGCAGACTGAACTAGTGCACTTAACCAGTTAGCCAGTTGTCTAGACAGCTGACTTAACTCGCTGACATCCCTAGCTAGCCAGGGAGCTATCTAGCTGACTTAACTAGCAGCTACCTACCTAGTTAGTTGGCTAGCCAGCTATCTTAAATAGCTGAATTAACCAACTAACCAGTTGACTAGCCAACAGACTTAACTAGCTCACTCCCTAGCCAGCCAGCTGACTATCAAGCTGACTTAAGTAG
>NW_007261176.1:0-396 GCF_000164805.1 Carlito syrichta
AGCAGAGAGAGAGAGAGAGAGAGAGAGAGAGAGAGAGAGAGAGAGAGACAGAGAGAGAGAGAGAGAGAGAGACAGAGAGACAGAGACAGAGAGAGAGAGAGAGACAGAGAGACAGAGAGAGAGAGAGAGGCAGAGGGCGAGGGAGAGGGCGAGGGAGAGGGCGAGGGAGAGGGAGAGCTCCAACAATCTCTTCTTAGCCTACACTGAATTTCCCAGTTCCTCTCTGGGAAGATAAAGCCAGACTGGGAGCTGTGCATTTCGACCCCAGACGAACCTCCCAGGAAACGTAAAAGCCGAGGCAGAGAAGCGTGCAAGCGAGGAGCGCGGCCTCTGGGGATGCCCGCGGCGGGAGCCCCGCCCTCCGCGCGGCCAGCTCGGGCCCAGCCCGCGGCCGGG
>NW_007261176.1:741-1373 GCF_000164805.1 Carlito syrichta
CCGAGTGGCGCCCCCTGAGCGAGGGCTGCCGCGCCGAGCTGGCCGAGACCATCGTGTACGCCAAGGTGCTGGCGCTGCACCCCGAGGCGCCCGGCCGCTACAACCACCTGCCGTGGCAGCCGCTCGCCGGCCGGGCGGGCCTCTTCTACGCGGCCGAGGTCGAGCTGCTGTGCGACCAGGCGTGGGGCAGCATGCTGGAGGTGCCCGCCGGCTCCAGGCTCAACCTCAGCGGCCTGGGCTACTTCTCGTGCCACTCCCACACCGTGGTGCAGGGCTACTCCTATTTCTTCTTCCTCAGGTGAGCCCGGCGTCGCCGCCGCCTCGGCGCCACCCCGAGGTCGCCACCCCGGGCCGGGCGCAGAGCCCCGGCGCCCTTGGCCGGCCGTCCTTCCCCGCCGACTCTCTCCTGCCCCTTCCGACGTCTGCCAGCCCCCCCCGCGCGCGGGGGCTGTTTCAGGAGCCGGGATGCTTTCTGCGCGCGGGAGCGCGTGGCGGGCAAAAGCTCAAAGCCAGCCCCGGCCACGCATTTGACCCCTCTTTCCAAAACCCTGGCTTTGGCCGGGCTGGGCGGCTCGGCCTGTCATCCCAGCACTTGGGAGGCCGAGGCGCGTGGATCGCCTGAGCCCGCGGGC
>NW_007261176.1:1697-4099 GCF_000164805.1 Carlito syrichta
GGCTTCAGTGGGAGCAGACTGGGACGGCCAGAAAAACTTTGAAATCAGACCGGCCTAGGCATTCTGCCCCTGCCTAACCTCTGGCTCTGCCCCTCCCTAGCCCTGATGTTTGAGCAAGTGCCTTCTCACCTTCTCAAGAACCTTCATCTCCTCACCTGCATAAAGTGAGAAGCAGGGTCTGAAACACAGGAGCTCATGCCAGGTACCTGGTGTGGGGCAGAGGCTGGGGAAGCGGCCTCTCCTCCCGCCCACCTAAGTGCCGAGATGCGAGTGGTGTGGAATGCCCCAGTGTTGTTTTGTTTCCTTGTCTCCTATCGGCTGCCAGGCTATTCAAACTAGCAGAGGTTTATCAGGGTCGGCCATGGGTGAGACCCCAGGATCACGATGTTGTGGAGAGTGTAGAGGGGAATCAGGTGGGCCATCCCCTCTGATTCTAGATAACTGGACTAAAATTCTGTGAGGTTTGTCCTGTGGTCAAGATGGAATGCATCTGCATAAGAATTCAGTCCATTCTTGTTGAGTACTGACATCTACTGAAACGTTTAATCAAATTAGGAGAATGGCACAGAACAGCTGAGAGAAACATCAAAGTGGACTCTAACCTGTATATCAAGATAGTGAGTTCATCTTAAGTTGTTGCGATCAGTCATAGTTCAGGTTTCCTGGTCGGTGAAGTAGTGCTGAGGATGGATATTTGGAGTGACTCTGGCCTGTGTCTGCTGATTCAATTTTGGCTCACATCACTTCAAGAAAGAAAACAGTAAGTTCCACAAAGGGACATTCGTAAGCTCATGGCAACACATGTTTTCCATATTGAAGCCAGAATAACTAAGTTTAGAATACGTGTTCTGCATTGTGTTGGCTTGAGTGGTTTAGCTAGATGAAGTTGATTTTTTTTCTTTTTAAATTTTCCAAGGATGTATAGTTTCTAAATAAGATCATCAAGGACTGAGGGAGGACCATTCTTGATACAGAGAAACTTAACTCTGATTTTTAAATGTTTTTAATTAGAAAAAATACAATCTAGCTATAAAGCTGTTCAACAACAAAAATTTATTCTCCAAAGAAAAAAGAGACCAAGTACTTAAGCAGACATTTTTTTGAAAACGTTTCCTTTTTTTTTTTTTTTAAATCATGAAATACAGTTTTGTCCAGTGGCTCTGTGGTGGCCGGCCAACTCTTTCATTGTTTGCTCTAACATATTTACAAAAAAGTTAGGGCAGAAATACAGTCAAACAGTAGTCTGACGTTTTCATTTCATGGGACTGTCTTGCCCTGAAGCATGTTAACAACCGCATATAAATCATTCCTCCGTTATTCTGGGACCTACTGAGATGCGAACGCACTCTGGTCAGTGTCAGGGCTGAGGGTGGCAGTGGAGACTCACTGGTGAGTCCTGTGTGTCCCCTTTGATGTGGGATTTCCTTTTCTCCTTTTCGTGACATCTTGATCTTTCTAACAAGAGACTGACGCTAGGCTCTGTAAACATGTTCACTGATATTTATTCTGCTTCGACACTGTGCCAAAGTGCTTTACTAACTTACATTTTCTGATGGCAGTCCTTGTGACACCACCAAGAAAGTGGGTGCTATTATTAACTCTCATTTTGCAGACTAGAATTCTGAGGCTTAGAGGAGTTACAAAATTTGTTTTGGGTCTTGTAGAAGATAAGCAGCAATGACAGAACTTGAACCCAGGTCATTTCAGCTGGCCTTCCTTTCACCATAGGATGGCCCCTTGGGGCACTTGGAAGATACTCAAATAGACAAAGAGGCGTGCATACACACGGTTTCCCCCCTACTTTGCTCAAACTCATCTTTTTTTGTTTTGTTTAGTTTTGAGTCAGAGTCTCACTCTGTCGCCCATGCTGGAGTGCAGTGGCATGCTCACGGCCACTGCAGCCTCGACCTGCTAGGCTCAGGCAATCCTTCTGCCTCATCGTTTTGAAAACCTTAAGGAAGCCGGGCTCAGTGGCTCAGCCTGTTATCCCGCGCTTTGGGAGGCTGAGGTGAGTGGATTGCCTGAGCCCGCGGGTTCGAGACGCGCCTGGGGAACTTGGCGAGACCTCATCTCTACAATAAATCAAAAAATCAGCCGGGCGTGGTAGCGCATGCCTGTAATTCCAGCTACTTGGAAGGCTGAGGCGGAAGGATCGCCAGAGCCCAGCAGGTCGAGGCTGCGGTGGCCAGGAGCATCCACTGCACTCCAGTCTGGGCGACAGAGTGAGACTCCAACTCAAAAGAAAAAAAGAAAAGAAAAGAAAACCTTAAGGATAGATTTATGGAGCATGAGACAGGCAATAAGAAGCTGCAACATAGTAATTCCTAATGAGAGTCATAGGAGACATTGATGTGAAATTGGCAAGCCCATTTTTTTTTTTTTTTTTTTTTTTTTTGTTGGGG
>NW_007261176.1:4158-12521 GCF_000164805.1 Carlito syrichta
CACCTCAGCCTCCCAAAGGCGCGGGATTACAGGCTGAGCCACCGAGCCCGGCTGGCAAGCCCATTTTATTAGTCTATGACTTGTGATTGAAGCTGGTACAATCCTGGATGTCCAGTCTACACCTCTGCTTTTTTTTCCTCTCCCCCATTAGGATGGATGAAAATTATAACCTCTTGCCTCATGGAGTCAATTTCCAAGATGCCATCTTTGCAGACACTCAAGAGAACAGAAGGATGTTTTCCAGCCTTTTTCAGTTTTCCAACTGTTCACAAGGGCAGCAGCTGGTGACTTTCTCCAGTGACTGGGAGATCCAGGAAGACAATAGGGTAAGAACTGGCTGGACCCTGTGCTGTAGCAAAACAATAGAATAGCTACATCCTGTATGAATGTTGTGACCAAAGGAGTCACGCATATTCTTCCAAAATTCCAGACCGATGAGTATTATTCTCCCCACTACCCCACTTCCTCTCTGTCTCTTCCTTCTATTTCCTTCTCAGTTATTAGAAAACACTGCTCATAAACTTTGGATTCCTAAAACTTTACTATTTGGTAAAGGGTTCTTCACAAAGAATGGGAACAAGATGGTATAAAGATTGGTGTGCTGTGCCTCCGTTTTGTCTTCTGCAAAATGAGGATAGCAGAAACATCAATATCAGAGCTCATACAGTATGATTTTAAATATGTAAAAATGTCAATCTGTAAATGCTTTAGCATAGTGCTTGAAAGAGAGTTAATTACACATGAGGCATTATGACTGTTCTTACTATTGTTATTGACAGCATAGGACTCTAAGCAGTTGTCTTAGAGGAAAGAAAAAGTCCTCAAGGGAATGAAATATAATAACTATCATAGCTAACACTTCTCTGATTCTTAACTGTAGTTGTTAAGATGTAGAGGTGCAGAGTGGCCAAGGTGTTATAGAATGTAAAGGTCAGGATTATTTGGGGTATGAAAACATTAAAGGATCTTTCCAGGGAAATTTCGAGGATCGCCACTCTTCCAAAGCAACAGCATTGCCACAGCTGAGTTGGGATGATAGTGGGGCCAGCTCAGTTTAGGCCAGTGGGACCATGGTCATTTCTCCCGGTCCCTCATTGAAGACATTTTTAGGGCAATGTGACAGACTGCTGGAGAGAGTTCTGATGTGGATATCACATGGAATAAGCACCTTTTTTTATGGGTTAATGAGCCAATTTGCACATGTTAGGGGACTCCCTTCTTTCCACACGTGTGTCTGAAGGGTTTGAAGGAACCGTCTTTCTCTTGTCTGGTATGGTTTCTAAATAAAGCCAACAAGGAAAAATACAATCCACCTATAAAACTATTCAACAACAAATCTTTATTCTCCAAAGAAAAAAGAGCCCCAGTACATAAGCAGACAGTTTTTAAAGTTTTTTTTTTTTTTTTAAATCAAGAAATACAATTTTGTCCAGTGACTCTGTGGTAGTTGGCCAACTCTTTCATCTTTTACTCTATAACATATTTACAAAAAAGTTAGGGCAGAAATACAAAGTCAAACAGTAGTCTTGACTCTTGTCTGGAAGTGCCTTTCTCTTGTCTTTATCTTTCTCTTGACCTATAGTAGCTGCCCTATCCTTCCAAACCTCTTCATCTTCTACCTGGGGCTCCCTGGCCCCTGGAAGCCTTTTTCCTTCTCTTGCATGTCCAATTAAGGACAATTGCTTATTCTTCTTTGAAACCACGGAATTTTCTTTCTTAGCTCTACCCTACTGACAGCAATCTAGTCTCTTCTAACCCTCCTTCATGGTTTTCCAGAACATTCTAAACACTTTACCAATTTTTTTCTCCCAGTGTGGTTCTAAGCACCTGTTTTGGCTTCCTTCCCCGCTTGACTGTTGCGCATGTTAAATTGGACCCACAAAATCTAAGCCTGAGCTTCCAAGTCACGTGTTGTAGTATATTCCAAATGAAATCATTTTAGGCTTGGCCCTATGGTTCTCCATTTGTGGGAGCTTTGCTTAGATGTCAACAGATTTATGTCAAGAGATCAGACATTATTCCAAAAATACTCGAGTAGCTCAGCCCTCAAAATCTCAAGCCACACAACTTGTTAGCCCTATGGTCACATAATCAAGCTATTAACATTTTTCTGGAATTAGATCTTTCCATCATTTGAAAAATACAGAACAATGGGACCGTGGAGAATTGTTTCATTGTGAAGGCAGATCTATTTCTGTTGGTCAGATGTTGATCTTGGGGAGAATTCCTTTTTTCCTTTCGCTTTAATCACCCTGACCTCTTAGAGAACAGAGTGTGGGAGTGCTCTGTGCTTGACGGAAGAGTCAAGACGCTAGGAGAGGAAGATAATTGTTCCAGATTGTTGAGCTGCTGAGTAGCTGAATTTAGACGTTCCATCTGAGGTGTTTTGCACTTTTTCAACCCTTTGCTTCCATTTTTTTCCTGCCCACTTCGAAGGGGACCATATCAGAGTTGAATAAAATTAGCCCATTCGTGTAAAACCGAATTTGTAACTAAAATTAAGTTTACTTTTAAGAATTTTGTGATACTCCCTGAGATAGCTTTACATAATCTTGATTGAATAAAATAATTGTGAATTGATGATCTCGGAGTTAGATGAAGAGTTATTGGCAGTTACTTGCTTTTTCAAAAACAGCTAAAACTTCTCTGTCTTTTTTGTGGGAAGGCAGTCATCAAATTATCTGTCTTAGCTGGGCTTGGTGGCTCAGCCTGTAGTCCCGTGCCTTGGGAGGCTGAGGTGAGTGGATTGCCTGGGCCTGCGGGTTTGAGACCCGCCTGGACAACTTGGCGAGACCTCATCTCTACAATACATAAAAAAAAATCAGCCGGGCGTGGTAGCACGTGTCCGTAATTCCGGCTACTCGGAAGGCTGAGGCGGAAGGATCGCCGGAGCCCAGCAGGTCCAGGCTGCAGTGGCCGGGAGTGGTCACTGCACTCCAGTCTGGGCAACAGAGTGAGACTCCAACTCAAAACAAAACAAAACAAAACAAAATTATCTGTCTTATTCAGGATAAATATATCATGTCATACCAGAAGCAGTTAACATTTTTTCCTCCACTTTAGGAGGGATCAGAATTGCTGTTCGGATTACCTTTTTTATTCCAAGAGGTGTAGGTGTTAGACTTTTGTTAATCAGAACACACTAATCCTTCTCACATTCTGAGAGTAGTTAGGAATGGCCCTGGACGTTACCCAAAAGTCATTCTTGCATTGCATGTCATGTCTTAGATTATAACGTTAGTGAGCTTTTGTGGTTTCTGCAGTTGACCTTGGATGGTGGGTCCAGACTGGGCATATCCCATTCTCTTCCCTGACAGTTCTCACTTCCTGCACGTTGGAGGATCACGGGAATCTGGGACTGCAGAGTCAATCCGGAGGCTAAGAGATGGAACAGGAGGAAAATCTTACATGGGGAAACTTTTGTGACGCATACCCAAGGCGATGTTCAATTTAGTCCTGGGGAGCAAAACCTCCGACACTCTGGTTCCTTTCCAGTGCCTCTCCATCTTCAAACATCCTGCCCACACATTAGTAAATAGCAACACCATCTTGCTTTCAAAAGTTGCCAAGAGGTCAGCAGCAACACTAAGTGTTCTGCGCCTCGCTGGTTCGGTGTCATGATGTTAATAGGACTTAGGGGGATATCTTTGGCACAGTGAAGCACCCTTCAGATTTACTGGCAGGATTCTCTTCACAGCAGCCAAGGACATTTTCCTTTCTCATTTCTTTCCTGCTGGGCGAGTGTAACAGTCAAAACAGTGGTTGGATACTTTCCCCTCTCTGCCGGTGCTGGCCCCTAGAACCGAGACCCAGACTGACTGACCCACACATGCTTCAGTCTGTCATAAAATTGTCATGGGATTGAAATAAAATCCGTGAAGGTCTTGCCATCGTATGCTTCTCTCCTCTTTTGGAATTGGGAAGGAGGACGGGGGAGTTGCCTTTCTCTCAACTGCCCTAGAAGGAGTGTAAACTTTTAATTCAGAAGATCTTGATTGGCCCCGCCATTTCCAGAGGAATGACCTTAGGCAGGTCCCTTCATTTTTCCCAACTTCAGTTTTCCTACTTACAAAATGGAGTTTGTAACAGATAAACTGTCTTAAGGTTATAGTAAGGGCCTAGTTAGAGCACACATCTGAAAGCACTTTGTAAGCTGTAAAGAGTGATATGATGGTTCATTACTATGGGTTGATCATTTTTAAAGTATTACTTTAAAAGTGACATATTTTTAAAAATTAAAAAAAACTACCTGCTGCTTCTCAGGGGAGTTCCAACATCCTGTGGCAGACTGGTGGTGGCGGTCATGGTGGGGGTGTGTGTTGGAGATGAGAATGGATGAGGGGAAAGGCATCGTGCATGCTTTCTTTCACTCAACAGAATTGATTAGGTTCTATGCAGGCAGCCCTTAAAAAATAGCTTATCAGATTACAAACAGATAACATTCACGTGGGTTCCCAAAAATGAAAATCCAAAATGGCAGCCAGTAGAGTTTCTCTCCCACCTCTGACACTCGTCCTCCCAGTTCCCACCCACCCTCCAGATATGTAGCCACTGTTATTTGTTTCTTGTGCAAATAGTCCATGAGTGTTTTCATCCTACGATTATCCAGATGTGTTATCATCAGCACTTGGACACAAATGGCAGTACACCACACACACTTTGCTCACCTAGCTTTATTCACAAGTACGTCTTGAAGATTTTTCCATATCACTTGGATATACATGGCCTAGGCCTAAACTGGGTGAACAAGAGGACAATCTTACGTGGGGAAACTTTTGTGCTGCACACCCAGAGACAAAAACCAAGGCGTTTCTCCATATAGCAGAAGCCCTGCCACTTGGTCTTCTGGACAGAAATAAGGGATTTCTCCTGCAGTTTTTGTTGCATAGTTCCATGATTCAGCCCCCTTTGGGCCAAGTCCACATTGTCTCTAATTGTTTAGTGTCCAGAGTTCAGGTAGTTACTTTTTATATGATGTACAGAAATCTTAGTTATTATCCGTGGGAGTCATACAAGGCTGTAGTCAGCTTGCTTCATCTTACTGATCCTGGAAGTTGATGTTCCTATCTGACTGGACCCATTAGGAACTAATAGTCAAACCTGGGTTTAGGACATACAGCAGGGATGTGGGGAAAAACGAACAATGTTTACATTATTTTCTGAAGATCAAAAGCAAATAGGAATAGCAGAGAGGATCTGTAGTTCCAAAAGTGAGGTTTGAACCCCCAATAGATCAAGAAAACCAGAACTCGGTTCATCCAGATTTTCCATAAAGAGCCCTACATAATTCGATTTAAAGGTATCCTTGCAAGTGTGCCGAGCCAGTCAGGTTTTATAGGTCATTCAGTCAAGAACAAATATACTCATCCATTGGGGATGGAGGAATATAGCTTCTGTTTAGCAAGTACTTGAGCACCTCAGTGTCCCCTTGTCTGTATTTATTCTTTGATGCGGCACCAAAACTTAAAAGTGGTAGTTACCTAAAATTAGTTGCAATGTGGAATCTGAACCCTCATCAATGAACTTTTTGTATTCCTACATGAAAATCCATTGGTCTGTCCTGCACTTTGAATTTTTTTTTTTCGCTTATGTACGATTTTGTAGCATGATACATTGGCCATTTGGAAAATATTAGTTTTCTGAGTTATATAGATCTTCCAAATGTGGTAAGATTTAATAATAGAAAATCAAAATCTTATTCATCGATATCACCATTGATCTCATGGGAAAAGTCAAGTATTGGGAAGAAGTAAAACTCACAGTGGCAGTTTTCCTAAAATTCTAGTTTTTGCTTGAAAGCTCAAATTCAATCACTGGCAACAAATACTGTCAGTTGTTTTCTTTCAAGCGACAGGCTTTATTCATTTTCAAGAAAATGTCTATCATATACTCAAATCTGAAGAAGTATAGTTTGTCATTTCATTATTTCAAGTAAAAATAGTGTTTCATGAGGAAAGCCACTGTTTCGGCTCAGAGCTTGTGCCAACCATCGTAGCGTAGTATGCAGCAAGAGTACTTTATGGTATGTCTCATTTCTTTTTTTCTTTTTTTTTTTTTTTGAGTTGGAGTCTCACTCTGTCACCTAGACTGGAGTGCAGTGACCACTCCCGGCCACCGCAGCCTTGACCTGCTGGGCTCCGGCGATCCTTCTGCCTCAGCCTTCCAAGTAGCTGGAACTACAGGTGCGCGCTACCACACCCGGCTGATTTTTTGATTTATTGTAGAGATGAGGTCTCGCCAAGTTCCCCAGGCGGGTCTCGAACCTGCGGGCTCAGGCAAGCCACTCACCTCAGCCTCCCAAAGGCGTGGGATTACAGGCTGAACCACCGAGCCTGGCTGTCTCATTTCTTCACACATCGTATGTATCAAAAAATATGCAGCTTGGGCAACATAGTGAGGCCCCATCTCTACAAAAAATCAAGTTAGCCAAGCAAGGTGGTGACACCTGTAGTCCCAGCTACTCGGGAGGTTGAGGTGGAAGGAAAGCCTGAGCCCAGGAGTTCGAGACCAGCCTGGGCAATATGGCGAGACCTCGTCTCCACAAATGTCTCATGTGCCCACATGGACATAGGTCTCAGTGTATAGAGCAGGGGTGTCCAACCTTTTGGCTTCCCTGGGTTGCACTGAGTCAAGAGGAATTATCTTGGACTGCACGTAAATTATATAATGTAGTTAGTCTACACACATAATAAGCCTTTTTCATTTTTTATATTTTTTATTACAAAGTTTAGAAAAATGAGACCAATATAAAACTAGTGGGAACTTGACCTACTGTCTTTTTGTAAAACTAATCCATCAGTGTCTGGCTCGATGGAAGGGGTTGCAATTCTTTGTTCTCAAGGTGCTTTTCAGAAACGTTTGTTCACATTTTACTCTTCATATGCTTCATTATTGAGAACAGCTACTCGCCAATGTACGTGCTGCCAAAAAGCGATGTCATGAATAAGGTATGATTGTGAACTTCAGAAATGGAACTACACGTGGGGTCACAAGGAAAATAAACGCTAAAGACCCCATGATGTTGAAAGGTTTGGTGGAGCCACATGACTAGCTGACCTGGGCCACATGCATCCCGTGGGTTGGACATGCTTGGCGTTGTCTGTCTGCATGGGGCAGGGGCCGGGCAGAGAGGAATGAGAGACTTGGAGGATCTCTGGCCATCAAGCTTGGCTTTAAGTAAGAAATGATTGTTTATCTTCCCTCTGTCTTGGAAGCAGAATGTTTGCAGCTTCCCTCTGATTTCTCCCTGTGGACATCTTAGCTCACGCGGTCTTCTCTGGGGAAAGGGACGGCATCTTTGCTTTTCTCCTTTCTTCTTCTCCCCCCCGCTCCTCCCTGCAGGCTCTTTATCTCTGCATCCTCCCATCCAGCAGTTGACCTGGATTCGGCTCTCCTCTTTCTCGGCACACGCTGAGGTTTTACCGACCCGTGGGGACATTTCTGGGGATGGATCAACGTGGTTGGAACAACCGCAGCATGTGAATCCTCGGCCAGGGAAGATCGCCTGTCTCCTCCATAACTGTTTTGGTTCTCCCTGGACGGACCCTCAGGGAGGCTGTCAAGCCTCACTTCCCCTGGCTGTTTCTCATCGTTCTTTTAGTTAAATCAGCTGTGACACCTGGCAGAGCTGTGCTCCCTCCCGGGGGGTCTAAGCAAACCCAGATGCTTCCAGCATGTTCCAGGGACTCAGAGCCCAAGGGATCACCCGACGCACTTGAGGCCAGCCCACTCACTCCGCAGAGACGCAGGGTGAAGGACGTCAAGGTTACCGAGGACGCCTGAGGCTGCCTAGTCCAGCCGTTCCTGTAGCCTCACCAAAGAATTTGATGGGAAAGCAAAGACCCACCTACAGCTACAGCTATGAGCAGGTGGCCTAGCAATGCTTTACATACAAACATCATCGTCTCAATGATAAAACTGTTAACAAATATTAGTGGAAACGAACGTAGGGATTCAAACGTGCACAGGCCTTTGTCACACTTTGCAGTAGAGCACAACTGTCATACTGGAAGTCAATTGAAATGAGGAAGTAAATAGGGCTTGGTGGTTCCTGCTTGTAATCCCAGCACTCTGGGTAGCCAAGGCAAGAGGATTGATTGCTTGAGCCCAGGAGTTTGAGATCAGCCTGGTAAGACCTCGTCACTACAAAAAATAAGAAAATTGATTGTCCGTAGTAGCACATGCCTGTATTTCCAGCTACTCGGGGGGCTGAGGTGGATGGATCGCCAGAGCCCAGCAGGTTGAGGCTGTGGTAGCTGTGATCGTACCACTGTACTCCAACTTAGGCGACCGAGTGAGAATCTGACTCAAAAACAAACAAATAGACACATTATGTATATGAAAAAGTGAAGGAAGAGTGTTCT
>NW_007261176.1:12830-25111 GCF_000164805.1 Carlito syrichta
TATTGTGGAGATGAGGTCTCGCCAAGTTGCCCAGGCTGGTCTCGAACCCGCGGGCTCTGGCAATCTACTCACTTCTGCCTCCCAAAGTGCTGGGATGACAGGCTGAGCCACCGAGCCTGGCCTTCTCTTTCCATTTCTTAATAAAGGAGGCTGGAGAGAAGGGTGGATTTTTAGTTTTCAAAACAATGTTTGTCATTGTGTCTGTAGACCAGGTTGGCCCCTGCGTGTCATCTAACTTCCTTTCTGTCTGTCTGTCTGTCTTCCTCTCTGGTTCTCCCTGCAGACCCCTCGTTGGCCACCTGCCTGTCTGCCCTCCATGGCCTTAGTGCTTGCTAGGTCCCATTCTCTCCAAGCCCCACAGATTTCTTCCCAGTACTCTTCCAGTGGTGTCCTGTAACCCTCAATACTCTCCTGGTGGTGTCCTGTAACCCGAAGGCTTCTAAACAAAGCTGAGCGAGACCTCATCTCTACAATAAATCAAAAAACTAGCCGGGCTTGGTTCCCGCTGCTTGAAAGACTGAGGCGGAAGGATCGCCAGAGCCCAGCAGGTTGAGGCTGGGGTGGCCGGGAACGTGCCACTGCACTCCAGTCTGGGCAACAGAGTGAGACTCCAACTCAAAAAAAAAAAAAAAAAGCCAGTCAAAGCTGATTGCATAGAATAATTCGAGTTAACATATTCAAGGGTAGTAGTTTCATAACTCATTATCTCTCCATCAACATTTGCATTTAAAAGCTCTCCTCCCTTGGTCCCCAAATGTGAGTGGAAAGGACACTTCAAGCAAGAGAAGGGAAAGTAGCTTTTCTTTTCTGGATGACACACTGGGTCCCTCAAACCACATCGTTGGCACCATCTGTACCCCACGCACAAGCCCAGGCCTGAGTTGGTTCCTCTGCCCTCTTGTTCTGGAGGGAGAATAAACCTATGTGTATTCAGGCATGTCTTTTTTAAGTAATCACCTGAAACTACTAACAAACAGAAATTCTATCTCTTAAATCCATTTTTTTTCCCCATGAATGCAAGGAACTTGGTATGGATCTGTTAATGATGAAATATTTTTTATTTATTTTTATTTTTTGAGTTGGAGTCTCACTCTGTCGCCCAGACTGGAGTGCAGTGGCCGCTCCCGGCCACTGCAGCCTCACCTGCTGGGCTCCGGCGATCCTTCCGCCTCAGCCTTCTGAGTAGCCAGAATTACAGGTGTGTACTACCACTCCTGGCTGATTTTTTGATTTATTGTAGAGATGAGGTCTCGCTGCCCAGGCGGGTCTCGAACCCGCGGGCTCAGGCCATCCACTCACCTCAGCCTCCCAAAGGCGCAGGATTACAGGCTGAGCCACCGAGCCCGGCTAATGATGAAATATTAATGTGGCTGATGGAGTCTACGGTAAATCTTTCCTAGAGTTTGCAGAGTACTTATAAAGTCTTATTGGAAGGCTTGGAGTTTGTGTTATACGAAGCACTAATTAATTGAAACTGTGTAAAGGTCATTTCTTTGCCCTAGGGTCACTCTGTGTTGCAAATGTGTTTCTCTCTAGTCTGGGGTTTTATGCTTTATGTCAAGGGAAATCAGCTTAGATGCTTTAGTTGTCCGCATTGCAGTCAGCTTCCAGATGGGGGTCTGCCCTCTTCCTTTTGGAAGCTTTATGAACACTGGTTTGATGGGCATTTGGGGACATGTAACCACCGCTGTAGTATCATTGTAGTATCATACATTGGACAAACGTATGATAACATGCAGTCATCGTTGTAGTATCATTGTAGCATCATTGTAGTATCAGACACCAGACAAACATATGATAACCTGTAGCTGCCATTGTATTATCATTACAGTACCATACATTGGACAAATATATGATGACACATAGCTGCCGTCGTAATATCATTGTAGTATCATCACTGTAGTGTCATACATTGGACAAATGTATGATGACATTTAGCCACCATGTAGTATTATTGTAGAATCTGTGTTATTACTGTAGTATTATACACTGGACAAACGTATGATGACATATAGCCATCACTGTAGTATCACTATACTATCATATACTGGACGAACGTATGATGACATATAGATACCGCTGTAGTGTCACTCTGGTATTCTCATTGTAGTGTCATACACTGGGCAAATTTATGATGACATGTAGCCACCATTGTCGTATCATTATTGTAGAATCATACTGGACAAATGTATGATGACATGTAACCACTACTATAGTATCGTGCAGAGTAGTTTCACTGCCTAGGAATCCCCTGGGCTCCACTGATTCTTTCTTCCTTCCCCTAGTCTTATTGGATTTTCAGCAAGAATTTCATGATTTTGCCAATTGGACAGGGCCTATGTAGAGGCCTCCATGTCTGTTTATGTCTCTTTGAGTTGTAACACTGTCAGCAGAAGTAGGTTTGTGGATTGGATGGAAAAAAGTAACTTCTATAAGGTAACTTTCCTGAGACCATGGATGCTTCCCTTGAGGAGTCAACCTTGTGTGATGGGATTCTCTGTCTTAGGATTCCTGGCAACTTCCCATCCCTGCCACCCCCACCCCCCAATGCGCATACCCTTCCCCGTTATACCAGGTGCTTTGGGGAAGAAGGGACCATTTTCTCTTCATCTTTGTATCTTAGAGCTCATGCACAGAAGCATTGCTCAGCAGATGCTCTGTGAGTGAATGAATGCATGCGTGTTCAGCCACCAGGTCCTAAAATCCCCGTCTTTCATCCATGTTGCTCCAGCTATCTTCTAACTGCAGATGGTCCTTACCTCACTGCTGCTGCCCCTGCCCAGCTCTCAGCCCACCCACCTGCGGGGCTGTAGGGTCAAGGCCGGGTCTTCAGAGACACATGGGGTTTGTGTCTCAGCCCAGCCTAGGCTTGTTGCTCTGGGCAGAGCAAACAAAGGTGGGAGCTGGTTGAGATGGCATCCCTTCAGTGTCTTGATCCCACCCGGGGTGACACCGGACTTACTGGCAAATAAAAGAAATCTGACCTCTGCAGGAATTTGCATCTCCTGTCTTGAAGACAGTCTGTTGCGGTGTAGAAAGGTGTCATGATTGGGCTCCGTCCTGAATTTCCAGCCTGGCTTATTTCACCAAGCACCCAGGGAAGTTCTATCTTGCGCCTGCGAATTGGGATCGGGCTGACTCTGTCACCCTTGCCGCCACGGCTGAAGGATGGTAAGAGTGCAGTTCTCTGAAGGCTTCCTGTAAAAGTAACTGGTTGAATGTACACCAAGAACATTTCTCCTGTCAAGTGCCAGGGCCCCCCTTTGTATGACAGAGGGTGCTGGCAACAGAAGAATAGCCATTAGCAGGACTTGGCCACCTTATCTGTTCAGAGTCACATGCTGCTGGCCTGGCCGCCTGCCCAAAGAGAGGCTTGCAAGTCCTGAGGCCACAAGGGAGGGGTGGCTCGGGACTGACTCGCCCATCTTTCCAACAGGTGAAAAACAAGCAGGAGTGAATTGAATTCACGGGCTTGTTTTCTCTTTAAAAGATCTTTCTCTTAAAAGGCCGCTGAGGCTCATCATGCTCTTATTCTTTTATTTTTCTTTTCTTTTCTTTTTTTTTGAGTTGGAGTCTCACTCTGTCGCCCAGACTGGAGTGCAGTGGCTGCTCCCGGCCACCGCAGCCTCGACCTGCTGGGCCCCGGCGATCCTTCCGCCTCAGCCTTCTGAGTAGCCGGAATTACAGGCGCGCGCTGCCACGCCCGGCTAATTTTTTTTGATTTATTGTAGAGATGAGGTCTCGCCTACCCAGGCGGGTCTCGAACCCGCGGGCTCAGGCAATCCACTCACCTCAGCCTCCCAAAGGCGCGGGATTACAGGCTGAGCCACTGAGCCCGGCTCTTATTCTTTTATAAGGCAGAATTAATGCCCAACTGGTGGAATTAGGGCTGAGCAGAATTCTGGAAGCTTCTTCTCTGTTCCGAACTTGGGTTCAGGGCTGGGCTCCAGATGAACCTTGGTTTGTTTCCGTTGGAGGGCAGTGGGCAGGGGGGGGTGGGAGGTCATCCGGCACCTTCCTCACTAAGTATTTCGAGATGGGCAGAGAACCGGAAGCCCCTGTAGGGAGGATGTTTATGAGAGGGGAGGGGCCCTTGCTCTGTGTGTGCTGGGCACAAGTCTGGCCTGACTCTCCATAAGGATGCGTCCTACCACTCAGGAGCTGGCAGGAGAGTATCCTTGCTGAACCTTGAGGGATGGACCTCAAGGGTGAGAAGGAAGTGAGCAAAGCATTGGCCCTGGGGTGTCCCCAGGGCTTCCCTAGGCTGCAGGGGAGAACTTTTATAAAACACCTTCCAGATTCTTCTTTTGGGATTCCAAGGGGAGACCTATCACTAGGAAGAACTTGACCCTATTCCTGACTCTTCCACCCATCCTTCCTTTCTCCTAGAAAGCCGAGGTGTCATGTTGGCCTAGGGGATACACCCCAGCCTGGGTCTTCCCTGATGCGAGCTCAGCTCTCGGTTGCACAGTGACTCAGAACTGGAACTCCATCAGTCCTGCTCCCCACGCACATCCTCTGCTTCCCAAAACCTCACGCTCCACCCCGCCTTACCCATCCCCTGTCTTCAGAAGGATGATACCACGAGGTTGATTTTAGGGAGCTAGAATGGCCACATGTATGATTTCCAAATCCCATATAATTAATATCACTTAATACCTCAATCTACCCACAGTCAGCCCCGTCCTCTGCTCTTGGAGATAACTGTGAAAACACACTTTGAGGGCAAAACAGGACAGGAGTGTGGGCAGTCCCTACCCGCAGGACAGTGGAAACCTCTGGCCCACGCTGGGCTGCTCGGTGCCTGCGCTCTGATGACGCCTCTTGTGGAACATGCCGACTGTCTTGGCCACGTTCAGAAAGCAGCCCGCCTCACAGATGGAAACTCCAGACAGGAAGTTTGCACATCTGGCCTTGTCTTCTGCCTGGGATGAGCTTGATCTCACCATACCCAACAGGCCTTCCCTACCAAGCATATTTCATTATGGCAGCTTCAGTTGTTTCAGATTTTGGAAAATTCTGTCCGTTACCCTTTATCTCCCCCATGAAAGGGGCTACTGACCATGACCTTGGACTCTTATGGGGCTTTCTGGAATGCTACCTAGTTCTTGGGGTACTTTGTAACCGCAGATGTTGTTATTCTCCCATTTGATAAATGAGAGCAAGGAAGTAAGTGACCCTCTCAAGGTCACAGGGATTGTTAGTGGTTAGGAAAAATATCTCAGCTCTTCTCATGCCCGCTCAGGTGCCTTTTTCATACCTTATTGTACTAGTTGGTGGAAAAGCTGGAGTCATGCAAGAGGCCTTGGGGATATAAGACCTGGGTCAGGTTTACCTACAAACCCAAGTCCGGTAGACATTGGGCAACTTGTGCAATGAGTGGACGGAAACCTACACCTTAGCATCGACTTGGCGGCAGCAAATGAGTGATGCTGGAAACCCACCAGATAATCACTGCCAGTGACATTTTGGGGATACTTCCATGTTGGAAGAACATAGTGGGCTCCTCCTACATTTCCTTGAACATGCAGGGCTGATCCAGACTGGCAGAAATCCATGGCCTTCCCCAGGGGGGCTCACTCAGGACTCCAGGATGGGGCCAGTATGTGTGTTGTCTGATCCCTGGTCCTTTTCCGTTGCTTAGACCTTCCCCCATTGAATAGTCTCTCTGGAGAGCCTCCTTCCTCCTCTGTTCAGCCTGTGACTTACCTCGTGAGCTGACCTGATGTCACTGGGTCCCAGGACCAGGAGGTGTGGCTGGGGCAGCCTTGCACTATTGTGATGTTTTGTTCTTGCACCCCTAAGGGCAGGTCTCATGGGATCTCTTCTCCCCTACGATCCATCAGACTATGTATGGAAAATAGAGCCCTCAGGTCTTTAGGCAATGGAACAAGCTGTGGATTTTGCTCTCTGCTTTTTTCCTGGCCCCCAGCAGGACACTTGTTCCCTAGTTGGGGCTCAATCCGTGGTGGCTACTATCATCTCTTTTATGCCTCACAATTCCAAAAACAAGGGGACAGTTCCCCATTTTGCTGATGAAGAACCAGACTTAGGGGAGAAGCCCGCCCACTCATGAGTCTGTGAGTTGCAGGGGTGGGATTCAAACCCAGACCCTCCAAATCCCAAGTCAGGGTTCTTTCTGCTACACCACCCTCCTTCCCGCCAAAGAGGAACCTCACCAAGCTGGTTTCTCGATTCCCCATCTCTTCTGGAATGTGACCCAAAGTCTCTAATTGGCTTTGGGAACAGGGGGCAAGAGCTAGGAGGGCGTCCTTGGGGCTCCAGCTAAGAATGGAATGCGGGCCGGCTCAGTGGGAGGCCCAGGCGCGTGAATTGCCTGAGTCCGAGGGTTCAAGACCCACCTGGGCAACTTGGCGAGACCTCTTCTCTACACTACATAAAAACAAATTAGCAGGGCATGGTAGCGCGCGCCTGTAGTTCTGGCTGCTTGGAAGGCTGAGGCGGAAGGATGTCCAGGCGGGTCTTGAACCCTCGGACTCAGGCAATCCACTCACCTCAGCCTCCCAAAGGTGTGGGATGACAGGCTGAGCCACTGAGCCCGGCTGAAGGGGGCCATTTGTAATGCCAGGGTGCAGAGTCCTGCCTTTCCACGTCTCCATCTGCAATAGTCTATGCTGAGACGTTAGGCTCTGAGTGATCTCAGGCCCACAGAGACTAAGTATGTCCAATCTGCAGGACCTGTGAAGGCAAGCAAACGTCCCCATTCCCTTTAGAAAGGGTAGAAGCCACACGTGTTTCTGTCCAGGCCTTGGTTCAGCTGTCTTCAGTGGCCCCTTTTCTGCTTACTCTAGCGAGTTCCTTTGTGGTGTCCCTACAATGCACGAAGCCCCGGGGGCAGGTGGGGAGGCAGAAATCTGTGAACAGTGGCAGCTTGAAGTCTGACTCCACATAGTGACAGTCTAGGACTTTTCTTCCATTCAAAGTACTATAACTCTGTAGACTTAGATATTAGTTAGCTTTGACATCACACCTGTAAGTAGATAGATTTCCAGACTTAAATGGACTCTGAGAGCCAGAAGGGTCTAATGATATGCCTAAATTTTTCAAAGTGCTTTATGGTTGCTTTGCAGACTGACTTTGGGTTTATTTAATTGACAAGTAACGTTTATATATATTTGTCATGTACAGCATGTTTTAATGTATGTATAAATTATGGAATGGCTAAATCAAGCTAATTAGCATATATATGACCTGACATTTTTGTGGTGAGAACTTTAAAGTCTACTTTTTTGACAGTTTTCAGATATCTAGTACAGATGCTCCTTGACTTATGGTGGGGTTATACATTCTGATAAGCTCATCGCAGGTTGAAAATATCATGAATCAAAAATGCATTTAATGCCCTGATGAACCCACTGTAACGTTGAAAAATCTTAAGTTGGACCATTGTAAGTTCAGATGCTCCTTGACTTACGATGGGGCTATGTTGTGATAAACTCATTGTAAAGTAAAAAAAAAAAAAATCGTATGTTGAATCATCGTAAGTTAGAGACCGTCTGCCTATTGTTACTAACTATAGTCATTGTGATGTACAATAGATTCTTGAACTTCTTTCCTCGAACTGAAATTCTGTGTCTGTGACCAACATCTCCTAGTCTTCCCAACCTTTATCCTTTGGTTTCTAGGAGTTTGAATTTGCACCCCACACATAATAGATCATGGGGTTTTTATTTTCCTGTCACTGGTTTAATTCACTGAACATAATGTCCTCCAGGTTCATCCATGATGTCACAAGTGACAGGATTTCCGGTTTTTAAGGCCAAATAGTATCCCATTGTGTGTGTACACACACACACACACACACGCACACACACACACACACTATATGGTATATATATACTATATATACATTATAGATACATATATACACTATATAATATATATAGCATGTGTGTGTGTGTATGTCAAGAAGGGGGCCATTTATACCAAGGTACAGAGTCCTACCTTTCCATGTCTTCATCTGCAATAGTCTACGCTATACTACATATATACACACACCCACCACATTTTAAAAAGTCATTCATCGGCTGGGCTTGGTGGCTCAGTCTGTAATCCCAGCACTTCGGAAGGCTGAGGTAAGTGGATTGCTTGAGCCCGTGGGTTTGAGACCAGCCCAGGCAACTTGGCGAGGCCTCATCTCTACAATAAATCAAAAATTAGCCGGGCATGGGGGCTCGTACCTGTAGTTCCAGCTACTTGGAAGGCTGAGGCGGAAGGATCACCGGAGCCCAGCAGGTCGATGCTGTGGTGGCAGTGAGTGTGCCACTACACTGTAGCCTGGGCGATGGAGTGAGACTCCAACTCAAAATAAAAAAGTCATTCATCCATCAGTGGACACTTTGATTCCACATCTTCCAAATGTGGTGGGTGTGTGTGTGAATAATGCTGTAGTGAACATGTAAGTGCTGATATCTCCCAATATATATGATTTCAATTCCTTTGGATATATACCAAGTAGTGAAGTTGCTGGATCCACATAGTTGTTCTATTTTTAATTTTTTGAGGAAATTCTAAACTGTTTTTTCTATAGTGGTTATACTAATTTACATTCCCACCATCAGTGTACAAGGATTCCCCTTTCTGCCCATTTTCACACTCCTTATTTTTCATCTTTTTGATAATAGCCATTCTAACAGGTGTGAGTTGATATCTCACAGTGGCTTTAATCTGCATTTCCCTGATAATAAGTGAGGTTAAGCATTGTTTCATATAACTGTGGGCCATATGTATGTCTTCTTTAGAGAAACACCTATCATGTTCTTTGCCTGATTTTAAATTGGGTTATTTGTTTTCTTGCTATTAAGCTATTTGATTTTCTTATCTATTTTGGATATTAACCCCTTATCAGATGTGTAGTTTGCCACTCTATATATTTTGATTCAAAAATTTAATCTGTTTACATTAAAGACATATGACTGACATTTTGTTAATTGCTTTCTGGCTGCTTTATATATTCTTTGTTCCTTCTTCCTCTTTTATTGTCTTCTTTTATGATTAGATTATTTTCTTTACTTCTTATCTTATGTGTATCTACTAAAGGTTTTGCTTTGTGATTAACATGAGGCTTACATAAAACATATTGTAATTATAATAGGCTATTGTAAGCTAGTAACTTTGTACTTAAAAAAATCCTACACTTCACTGTCCTCTTTTTGTTTTTGATTTCACAAGTTTTCATCTTTTTATATTGTAAATCCCTTAACAGATTACTGTAGCAATTATTATTTGACATAGTTTTATCTTTTTTTAGCCTTATACTAAAGATATAAGTAAATTGCATGTTTCCATTACAATACTAGAATAATCTGAATTTGACTGTGCATATACTTTTACAAGTGAATTTTATACTTTTCATATATTTTCATATTACCTGCTAGTATCTTTTTCTCTCATCCTGAAGAATTCCCTTTAGTATTTCTTATAAGATAGGTCTGGTGATGATAACTCCCTCAGTTTTTGTTTGTCTGGGAAAGTCTTTATACCTCCAATTTGAAGTACAGCTTTGCCAGGGACAGTGTTCTTGATTGACAGGCTTTTTTCTTCAAACAAGAGGGATTACATTTTGAATATGTAATCCCACTCTCTCCTGGCCTGTAAAGTTTCTGCTGAGAAACCTGCTGCTAGCCTTATTAGAACTCTCTTATATGTTATTTGCCCATTTTCTCTTACTGCTGTCAAGATCCTCTCTTTGTCTTGATATTTGACAGTTTGATTATAATATATTTTGGTGTAGTCTTATTTAGATTGAAACTGATTGGGAACTTGTGATTTTTCTTGTACCTGGATATTTATGTCTTTCCCTAGATTTGGAAAGTTTTCTGCTATTCTTTAAGTAAACTTTCTACCCCTTTGTTCCTATAACTCGAATATTTGTTCTTTTGATGCTGTCTCATAAACCCTGGAACTTTCTTCATTCTTTTCCACTCGTTTCTTCTTTTTTCCCCTCTGACTGTATATTTTCAAATAACCTCTCTTTGAGTTCACAGATCTTTTTCCTTCTTGATTAATACTGCTGTTGATACTCTCCACTGCATTTTTCACTTTATTGTATTCTTCAGCTCCAGAATTTGTTTGATATTTTTATGATTTCAATCTCTATTATTAAATTTCTCATTTATTGTTTTCCTGCTTTATTGCATTGCTTCTCTATATCTTCTTGAAGTTCATTAGATTTTCTTAAAATAATTATTTTGAATCCTTTTAGGCAATTAATATATCTTCATTTCTTTGTGGACAGCTACTGGGAGATTATTGTGTTCTTTTGGTGGCGTTATGTATCCCTGCTTTTTGATATTTCTTGTTGCCTTATGTTCATGCTGGCTTATTCGGTGGGCAGTCACCTTTTGCAGACATTATGAACTCATTTCACTGTGCAAAGTCTTTTCCTTATGAGAGTGAGTGTGAGGGCTCTTGCTGGGTGAGATTTTGGCACCACCAAGGGCACAGCTGTATAATCTCTCTACAGCTCTGTCAGCCGAGAGAGGTATTGACAAAATCGAAGAAATCCTTAGCAAACAATGCTGTGAATGCCTACAGTGGTGGCAAGGATTATTGGGGTCTTTGGTGGTGATGACTGTTAAGGCTCTCCAGCTGTCTTTTTCTCCCACTGGATAAGTTGTAACTGAGCAAGTCCCTCTTGGCACTCTGGCTTATGGGCTCAGTTGTCGTGGCAGTGGCACCAGTGTCTCATGAGTGGTGCCCTAGAGTGGTGTGAAGCATGGCATGCATAGAGGATCCCAGCTTTGGGGTCCGAAACAGTAGTGGCACCCCATGCCCAGGGGTCCAGCCACCTCCACTGCCTGTTGGTGACGGAATACAGGGCAGGGATGCTTGTGAAGCAGCCAGAAAGCCAAGAATGGGAGTACAAGCATGCACAGAATTAGGATAGCTCTGGAGTTGGAGTGGGACCTGGCTCTCTTTGCTGCCTGACCCAGTGCCTGGAGCAAGGGCTGAGCAGTGAGGGCTTAGCCAGGGCCTGGAGGGTGAACTAGTTCACTATCTGATGACTTTGGTGTCTGAAACGTGGGTGGGCCCGATACAGCTGCAAAGCCCGAGTCTGGAGTGTGGGTTCTTGCATAGTGGCTGAAGCTTCAAGTTGGGGTATGTGCCGGCTTGAAAGAGGAGGGAGCTCTTTTCCAGTAGTAGCCTGATGGCAGCTGCTCCTTGGTGGGGGTACAGCACTGGGACTCCGTTTCTACCTGTGGAAATGGTTGCTGATTCCCTCAGTGGTAAGAGATGCTGCTGTTCTCTGTATAGCAAGCCACTGGGGATCATGGTGGTTCCTGCCGTGTGGCTGGTACCAGTAGCCTTTGTCTTTCTTTTTCACTTCCAGCCAATCTCACCAATGATCTTTTCTAATGAGTTATTCTCCATAATCTCCATACAGATTTTTTAATGCGCTCTTGAGCCCTCTCTGGACTATTTGGTTTGTGAATAGTTGCTGTATTTTTTTTTTTGAGTTGGAGTCTCACTTTCTCTCCCAGGCTGGAGTGCAGTAGCACACTCACGGCCACCCCAGCGTCGACTGGCTGGGCTCTGGTGATCCTTCTGCCTCAGCTTTCTAAGTAGCTGGAACTACAGGCACGTGCTACCATGCCTGGCTAATTTTTTGGTTTATTGTAGAGACGAAGTCTCACCAAGTTGCCCAGGCTGGTCTCGAACCCGCGGACTCAGGCAACCCACTCACCTTGGCCTCCCAAAGTGCTGGGATGACAGGTTGAGCCACCGAACCTGGCCCTTGTATTTGTTATTTTGGGTGGGGGGATGGAGCTGGTATGTCCTACCTTGCCATCTTGGTGATGTCATTCTCTTGGAGTGACTTCTAGAGTCTCTTATTTGAATAGAGACATCCTGCATAAGAATGGAAAACCATTAAAATAACAAAAGAATTAACCTAATGATCTTTGCTTGGCAGAAGTCTCTGAAGCTAGGAACAACATTAAAGTTGGGGCCTTCCAGTACCTTAGGTTGTTTATCGAATGACACAAAAGTCAGTGCATTGTGTTGTGCATGGAAGGTGGAGAGAGGGCTGCTCTCACAGTATGCCCCACCCTGGGCAAGCTGCTCTGCTTATTCAACTCCTCAGAGAGCTGGAAGAAACTTGGAAGGGAAACAGACTCCTGCAAAAGGAGCAGCACATGGGCTGGAGAGCTGGAAGATTGTGCTGGTTGTGTTAGCCTGGACAGTTCCTTTAAGATATCTGAGCCAGCCGGGCTCGGTGGCTCAGCCTGTAATCCCGCGCCTTTGGGAGGCTGAGGTGA
>NW_007261176.1:25323-62655 GCF_000164805.1 Carlito syrichta
GTGGCCGGGAGTGGCCACTGCACTCCAGACTGGGCGACAGAGTGAGACTCCAACTCAAAAAAAAAAAGATATAGGTAAGTGCTTTGAACACCATCAAGTGCCATACATAGTAAGGTGTCGTTAAAACTAATTTTTTTTTACTTATTATTTTTAGAGATGAGGTCTCGTGCTGTCACCCAGGCTGGAGTGCAGTGACACAATCATAGCTCACTAGAGCCTCAACCTGCTGGGCTCAAGCGATCCTCCTGCTTCAGTCTCCCAAGTACATGCACCACCACACTTGTATAATTTTTTTTTTTTACTTTCATTTTATTTATTTATTTATTTGAATTGGAGTCTCACTCTGTTGCCCAGGCTGGAGTGCAGTGACACACTCACAGCCACCACAGCCTCGACCTGCTGGGTTCAGGTGATCCTACCGCCTCGGCCTTCCAAGTAGCTGGAACTACGGGCATGTGGCACCATGCCCAGCTAATTTTTTGATTTATTGTAGAGATGAGGTCTCGCCTAGTTGCCCGGGCTGTTGTCGAACCCGCAGGCTCAGGCAGTCCTCTCACCTCAGCCTCCCAAAGTGCTGGGATTATAGACGTGAGTCACCGCGCCCGGCTTACTTTTATTTATTTTAGGGTTGTGGGGTACAAATGAGGATTTGCTACATAAATAGGCTGCAGGCAGGTGAAGTCTGGGCTTCTAGCTGGCCCTCACTCCCGCTGGATGTGGACCAGGTACCCATTGTGTTGTTATGTCTCCCCTTCCTCCTCCCTCCCTGTCTTTCCTAGCAGTGCCCTGCATTTTTTTTTTTTTAATAAATCAAAGTCGTATCACCATGTTGGAATGCAGTAGCACAATCACAGCTTACCACAGCCTCGAAGTCCTGAACTCAGGTGATCCTTCCATCTCAGAGTCCCAAGTAGCTTGGACTACAGGTGCACGCCACCAGGTCCGGCTAATTTTTTGATTTTTTTTTTAATTGTAGAGATGAGGTCTCATTATGTTCCCCAGGCTGGTCTTGAGCTCCTGGGCTCAAGCAGTCCTCCCACTTTGGCCTCCCAAAGTGCCAGGATTACAAGCATGAACCACTGTGCAAGGCCCTGTCTAATTTCTTTAAAAGTTTTCTAGAAATGGGGTTTGGCTATGTTGCCCAGGCTGGTCTCAAACTCCTGGCTTCAAGCCACCCACCCATCTTGGCCTCCTAAGGAGCTGGGACTATAAGCTTGAGTTACTGTGCCTGGCTCAATCCTGCTTATTTTAGATTTTTTTTTTTTGAGTTGGAGTCTCACTCTGTCGCCCAGACTGGAGAGCAGTGGCCGCTCCCGGCCACCGCAGCCTTGACCTGCTGGGCTCCGACGATCCTTCTGACTCAGCCTTCCAAGTAGCTGGAACTACAGGTGTGTGCTACCACACCCGGCTAATTTTTGATTTATTGTAGAGATGAGGTCTCGCCAAGTTGCCCCGGCGGGTCTTGAACCCGCAGGCTCAGGCAATCCACTCACCTCAGCCTCCCAAAGTGCGGGATTACAGACTGAGCCACTGAGCCCGGCCCCCTGCTTATTTTAGAAAATGTTGGGATTTGAGGGAGCCCAATAAATAGCTATTGGTTTCCTAATGCATGCTCGATTTAACTGAGTCACTGAGCCCAGCCTACTTAGTTTTTTCTTAACTGATCAAGGTGACATTGGAGGTGTGGCTTGCACAGCAGGCAAGAAAACCAATTCTCATTCTCAGGATTAGAGGGACTTATTCACCCAGGAGGCACAGGTGGCCCTGGAAAAACATACCCCATGTTTGTGGGGTCTGATGCTCCAAGATTTTCTGCTCTGATGAGAAGACTAGACTAAGAACTCCCTTGGCCGGCCTGCTTCCAAGGGAAAATGGGAAACTTAGTTCCTGTTTCCAAATGCAGCAATCAGGATTCACTCCTGCTACCAGGGGGTGTGAGTGAGGGGCTGGAGGAAGCCATGGAAACAGACTTGTAATAGAAGACCCTTGGCCAGGCTTGGAGGCTCAGCCTGTAATCCCTTTGGGAGACTGAGGTGAGTGAACTGTCTGAGTCCGCGGGTTTGAGACTAGCCGGGGCAACTTGGCGAGACCTTGTCTCTACAATAAATTTTTAAAAATTAGCCAGGCATGGTAACGCATGCCTGTATTTCAGACTGCTTGGAAGGCTGAGGTGAAAGGATTGCCAGAATCCAGCAGGTTGACACTGGGGTGGCCGTGAGCGTGCCACCACACTCCAGCCTGGGTGATGAATTGAGACCCCAACTCAAAAAATAAAGAAGACCTTTTATTGAGAAATGAGAGGACTGGGGGAAGGAGATGACCCTAACTGACTTTACCATTTAGAATAAGTCTGTAAGGGAAAGTTAGTTAGGGACTGACAAAGGATGAGAAACCAGAGAGGATGCTGTGGACTTTGAATCCAGCACAGGCAATTTTCACAACGGCCAGGTGCTTATCACCCACAGATGGTGACAGATGTAGTGGGGTCCAGCTTTGGGGATGTGTTGGGAGCCGGCCACGGAGGCCCACTGAATGTTAGGGATCAGGGAGGGCTGTGGACCCCGAGACCACTAGGATGCGTTTGGGAGCTGTGGAACCCATTTCCTCTCCCTTTTCTTATTTGGCACTTAAGCCAGAAAAAACTCCTGTTGGCTTAAACATAGAACTCTGAGACCTGGAGGAACGCAGCTAACTTTAGAAACTCACTGTTTCCTTTTTCCTACTGACTGTGGTTTTGGCTTTAGAGATAACTTATAGTTTAAACTTGGATCACATCTAAGAGCCTTAGTACTGGTCATAGGTTTTTAGTATGTTGGCTGAGAAATAAAATAATTTTATGTAGTAGTTATGTCGTTCTTAGAGATTTGTAGTTGCCATTTTGAGTGAGATCATAATCATTTGTTCCATGAAGTGGCCCACTGTAAACTTTGGACTGGGCCACATTCTTTAGGAACTGATTTGAGCTATAATTAAGAGTTTCTATAGCAATTGTGTAAGTAGATTAGCATAGAATAGAAAGGTAATAGGATTTAAGTTAGTCATCATAGGTGTTGTATATGCATAAACTTTAGAAGTTATTGATTATCAGAACATCATGATGCTGGTAGGAATTGTCGCATTGCTTTTGAGGAACATTAACCAAGCATAGGGAACAGTAAGACTATTTTGGGTCTGTCCTTCCTCATACCTGAGAAAACATCTGGTGGGTGGTGGAATGCCCCTCACGCACCTGGCTTTGTGTTCACGTGAAGGACATGGGAGACTGACTACAAAATTTGGGGATAAAAGACCCTTTGTAATTCCCAATAAACGGCTTCTGCACTAGACAGGAGTCCAGTCTCTTTCTTTCTCTCTAATTTCTCTCTTTCATAAATCGCTGACACCATCACACCCCCAGGGACTCCCGATCCTTGCAGGGGCAGGACCCCCACAGGGACATCTGGGGAAAGGCTTGCAAAGGGGGCTTAGGTAAGATGGCTGGGTTGGAGGATTCACTTTCTATGCTGGAGATGCTTAGTGATTTGCAGTTATTAAAATGGACTCTTTCTCCGCTTCCTTAGAACTCAATGACTTATCACCAAAGTGAATTATATTCTGAATCCCATTCACTGCCTGCTTGGGTGCGGACACTTTTTCACATGCCATTTTACATTTGTGTATGTAATGAAGCCTCCTCTCCAGGGCTGAGCCATCTCTCCAGGGGTTCTGATTTGCATGATGTGTCCTTATAGATAAAAAACGCCAGACTGCTGGCGTCCAAATGGTAATGACTTGTGATTACATGAGAAAAGAAGCATTAACAATTAGCAACAAATCATGGCCTTGTTTATACTTTGAAAGTCACAACTAATCACTTGTTGTTGTTTTTTTTAAGATGCACTGTTATAGTCATAACCGTTAGAGTTTAAGAAAAAATTATGCTTGTCTTTTTGTGTATCTTGTGACAATTATGGGTGCCTGGAATCTTTCTCTCTCTCTCTCACACACACACACACACACACACACACACACACACACACACACACACACACACACACACACAATCAAAATCTAGCAAACAATTTTTGGGAGGAGAAATTTACATCAAACTCTACTTGCTGAATTTGCTAACCATAATTTCAAGATTACTTGTGGGGCGTGTCTGTGATTATGACAGTATATGTAAATGTAATACACATCCTGTGTAGAATATGTATTCTGTGTGTGGAAGTCCTTTTCTTAGCACTTGTAGGGAGCAGGGAGAAGACTTTCCTCTAACCTCTAAGGTTCAATAACTGGTTCTATAAAATAAACCGACGACAGGCAGACTAACAGGAGAAAAGATATACAAATTTATTAAGTGCACAAGGGCATCACAGAAAAACAAGTAATATGCCCCAAACAGTGAGATTTAGAAGCGTATACACCCTCTTTATAGTGGACAGGGGAGGAGAGATATGGGCAATTTAGGGGAGAGTAAATGATTCTGGAGGAAGATGAATGGACCCTCCGAAGAATAGATGGGAGATATGACAGTTTGTGACAAAGTCTGTGTGTGGCGTTGCCTCCAGTCTCCTGTGGTAAGAGTTAATCCTCCCTGGTTTCTGAAACTACCAGGATAGGAGAGATCGATGACAACTGAGTTTCTTTTGGAGAGAGAAAGAACCTCGGTACTGTGCTGCTTTTGGGTGCCTCCGTTCAATTAATCAATATACCAAAGTGGCGTATTTTGGGGTGGTATGGCCTGTACTCCCTCACACTCTTTTACACTTCCTTCTAATTTTATGTACATGTTTTAGTCCCTAATGCCAGCATGTTCTTAGTACGTTTACTGGTGGTGCAATTTTAGATTAGTCATTTGCCCTCCTAAGCTCTTTCTTCATCTATAGGGAAAAACTAGTAATATCATTAAGGATGCCTTTGGCTTCAAGTAAGGGAGATGTGGAATGAATGGATTTAAAGCAAGGAGGATAAGTGGACCCTGAGCATGTACCATAATTATAAGAAAGGGATTGGCCGTAGCTGGAAACTGCCGGGGAGGGTGGGGGCACATAACATTAATAAGGGTGCCCGATCTCAAACCAGGCAAAATGGGGACCAAAGATAGGTCCAGATTTTACCTATATGATGACCACTTGTATACCTAATCATGAATTGGTACCCCACATCTTTAAAATGAAATAAATTTTAAAAAAATAAAGCAACAAGGAAATGTATTATTACATGAGACAGAAAAACAAAAGCTACCACGACTCCAGACATGGGATCATCAGGGCTCTGGTTCCCCTCTTAGGTGGCTCTCTTGGCTTGACATTCTCTCTCTGCAGCACATTAGTTCTCAGGATAGCTCTCCTCATGACTGCAAAAAGGCTACAGTAGTTCCAGGCATCAACTCCAGACCCAAGAAAATCCAAAGGAGGGAGACATTCTCTCTTTCTGTGTGACTTTTATAAAGAACAAAAAATATTTTTCTCATGAATAACGTGTCCCTTCCCACAACGAACAGGCTTTTTCTCACATGTCATTGGCCAAAGCTGTGTCACCTGCCTGTACTTACAGGGCCTCCTAATTAGCTTAGACCAATAAGGACCCACCTCCTAGGACAGCTCGTCTTGAAGTAACAGCCATATGAAAGCGGGCAGAACTTCAGTGAATTTGGGGTTCAAGCAGAAGGGATGAAGGATTTGGGCAACCAACATGATGATCCCATAAGAGAGGACGTCTCCCTCCTTTAGATCTTGCTGAGTCTGGAGTTGATGCCTGGAACTAGTGCAGCCTTTTTGTGACCATGAGGAAAGCTGGCCTGAGGGCAAAAGAACTGCAGAGAGAGAGAATGCCAAGCCAAGAGAGTCACCGAGAGGGAACCCCGAGCCCTTGATGATCCCGTGTCTGGAGGTGTGGTGCCTTTTGCTTTCCTGCCTCATGCAGTAACACGTTTCCTCATTGTTTTAAATGCATAGAGCCTAAATTATTAAGAGGAATAGATGACAGAATGTATTATATAATCAGTTAGACCTTATAAAACTCTTCAACCAGTGCTTATGGGAAGGGCTAGAGGTGCGTTTGCTGTTATGATTGGGCTTCCTATGCAGCTTTGCTAAGTCTCAGTGTGTCATCCAAGTGTGAATGCTACTATGAAAGGTGTGTGTGGTCAAAGATCAAGGAAGAGACAGAGAGAAAATGCTGGCAGTAAACAAGACAGGAGATCTCGCAAAGAGGAGATGGGAGAGAGAGCTGTCAGCCTGTGTTCGGTCTTGGTCTATATTTTGGGAGGAGTTAGGGTGGGCTTCCAAATAAAAGAGAAATGTGATTGCCTGATGTGTTAATGAAACCCAGTCTCCACATCCTCCCGTCTCCCACAGTGATTTCCTTTCACTAGTTAAAAGTGGTGTTTAACTGCACGTGTATTTTTTAAAACAGCCAAGGTCTCTTAACCAAATAAAAAGCTTGGATTTCATTATTCTGGTAAGGGAAGAAAGAAGGTAGAGAATAGCGTTGTGTATAGGTATGTAAATGTAAACATCTCTTTATGAGAAACACATACGACACTTGGAAGGAACCGTCTAAAAGCTCTAGCAATCCTAGCTTAAAAAAAATTAAAAAAGGAGAAAGTCAGCTTTCCAAGCTTTAGCATAACTAAAAATAATCTCTCTGGTCTATGTTTGATACATGACTTGAGAAAAACTTGACTCTGTGTATTCTGAATGATTTGTGAGTGTTTTTCACACTTAAAGAAGGCCCTTGTTATCTCTGATGGCATTTTCTGCCACTTGGGACTTAGTGTTTTGTTCTGACCACTCGAGGTGGCATTTGAAATGTGATGGCGACAGCTGTAAAACTGCCGTTCAAGTCTTTAAAAGAGAAGAGGGAAAAGCAGCTCTAAATGGGAAAGCCCATTTCATGTGAGCACATCAAATTTTATTCTCGCAGTCTTAAGAGATTTGGGAGGTTTGATCGGCTCGTGGTGTGTTTTTCTTGACTGCCAAGCGCAGGCCCGTAAAGGCAGGGAGTCTGTGTGACAGGAGAATTTGTCATATCACATCCTTCCACTTCAGGGGAGCCAAAGAAGGCATGGAGAAACTTTGCAGCTCTCACTCTGGCATGAAAAGAGCAGTTTTCTGTTTTTATTCGTCTTGGCCTTTCATCAAATTTTACTTTCAGTCTTCTCAGGGAGCAGCATTGCATTGTGTATAATCAAACTCATAAAACGTGATGTGTGCCGATCTCTCTGGTTTGGCATTTAGTGAATACACGTCCAAGTCATCATTTTTGCCTCCGTCAAGGGTTTACGTTTCCTCCCATGCATGCCTTTCAAAAATGGGTCAAAGAGGGTGGCTCTCCCCATGGCCAGAGTGTTTTCTATTAAGTTCAGACTGCAGCCAGCTATTTGGAGGCCTCTTGAGGAGTTGGTCGGGACAAACCTGGATTGCCGAGGAGAGGGTAAAAATGGAGATTCTGCAGGTTTTATCTGATGACTTTGGGGTGGGAGGGCCTCTCTGTGGCCACCATGAGATGGATGTCTTCAAGTTCCATTCACGTCCTCACGCAAAGCCTGCCTTTGAAATCAGTCGAATGGGCTTTGAAATCAGTCCTGAGAGGCCTCGGGGAAGAAGCCACCCCCCCCCCCCCCGCAAAATCCAAAACTGTTTATGCCAAAATGACCATTGCTATAAATAGATTTGCAACATACGCTGTGGCTGGGATGATTTAAGACCGATAGCAACTTTTTTTTTTCTTTTTCCACTGTTAATGCTGTTGGATCCCATCGTTATTTGGCTGTAAAGGAAATACTGGTCTTTTGCAATGAGTTGATGCACCTGCCTCTCTCCTTCCTGACACATTCTTGGGCAGAGTGGATTTAGTAGGCAGCGGTCACTTGGCAGGCTGTTGGGACAGTCTTTAGAACAACCCTGCGATGTGGCTGCTGTGATGAGCCTCATTTCACAGATGGGGAAACCGAGGTTTGGTGGGATGGAGTCCCTTGCCCAAACCGCAGAAATCAGCAGAATCTGGGCTGGGCCTCGGGTCTGTGGGATTCCGAGCCCACACTCACACAGCACCATGCAGAGAAGTTTCTGGAAGGTGGTGTTCCCTACAGACACCTCAGAGGCCATCCAGGTTGCTGAGGGGAAGGTATATTTCTGGCTTCTCTCTTGTTGTTAGGCACTTCTGCCTCTTGGTTATCTCTCACTGAGGTTTTATCTTCTGAGAATAGAGGGTAGGGAAGCCCCAAGGGAACCCCCAAGCCCCCATTTGCACTGAGTATGTGACAATCTCCAGAACGCCCCCACTTGTTATCCTGCTGGGTTTGGTCAGTTTGGCTCGTTCCGGGCGTCAGGGAAGATACACTGCCAGGCAGCCGAGCTATTCCGAATCTGTGTTGACTTGTCCCCAAACCTTTGACTCTAGGGGAGGGTTGTGCAGCCTCCAGCCCCCGGGGCCGTCTGGCCATCTTCCACATTTCTCGCCTTTCCCCACTGCAGACTGCACCCCGTGTTTTGTTTCTGTGTAATTTGTCATGGTGGTGGGAAAGCTTCTTGAGCCTAGCACAAAAGCACTGGGGGCACGTCAAGTATTGTGGGCTTGGGTCTGTTTATTCAACACAGCTCAGGGCTGGAATGTCACATTATAAATCTCCCTGCCTGGCTGCTGCCTTCTGCGGCCAATAAGCAAATGAGCCTTGAACCCTGGGACGGGGAATTTCCATCCTTGGAGGCACCAGGGCCCAGGCACATCTCTCTGGGTTCCAGTGATCTTTCTTTCTCTCCTACCTGCATCTTCCTCCATTCTGGCTCCTTGCCCCATTTCTTTCCAATCACACACAAAAGAAACACTAAAACCATCAAATAATCCCAAAGGTCTGGAGAGCTGCAGGATAAAAATACAAAGGATAGTCAGAAGCCTGTGTCTGTGCTTTTCACTGCTTTTGCTTTCAAGGACAGTACAGCTAGGCTGAGGGAACGCTTACGAAAGGAAATTGTCATTTTCCTTGGGTCTCAATGTAAGCATTCTGGATGCCACAGGACACAATGGTAAGTGCTAACCTGGAAAGCACAGGCCCGTGTCGCCCAGGCTAGAGTACAGTGGCATGATTACAGCCCACCACAGCCTTGAACTTCTAGGTTCAGCCTCCCAAGTAGCCTGAACTACAGGTGCACACCACCATGCCTGGCTAATTTTTTGATCTTTTTTTGGTAGAGATGAGGTCTCACTATGTGGCTTAGGCTGGTCTTGAACTCCTGGGCTCAAGCATTCCTCCCACCTCGGCCTCCCAAAGTATGGGGATTACAGCGTGAGGCATCACACCAAGGCCCAGGCTTTGACCGGGCTTTGACCAGGCTGACCACCCTGAGATCCAGGCCACACCACTTCCTCTCTCTGGGCCTCTGGTTAACTGTGAGCTAAGGAATGTGGAGTGGATGGTCTGTAAGGTCCTTTCATCTCCGACATTCTGCTCTTAGGGTAGAGGAGTTGCTGCATCCATAATGATGGTGTCCCATGCAGGGATCCTTGGCTCACCCTGACTCCTGATGACATAAATGGTAGTGCATTTGGGTAATTCGCATTTGTTGGGTGTCTGTTATAAGCCAGGCACCGTGGGAAGGAATAATGAAGCATATTCCTAAACTTTGTAGCTTGTAAAACAATGGGTGGGTGGGTGGGGCCATTTCTAGTCTAGGGCAGTGGTCGTCATCTAGTGGTGAGAGTCTGAGATTTAGAGCCTTCATTTCCCCCATGTGGCAACACCTGCTGTTTTTGCCCGCCTCTGGCTTTTGGCAATAGTGCCCAGACTTTTCTTTGGCCAGCTTTTCCCACTGGGTTGATCACATCCCTGGCATCTAGACCTGACCTGTTGGGGCTTCTTGGATTACTTGCGGTGAGGAGTTTGAGACCAACCTAGGCAACAAAGCCATTAAAAAAAAAAAAAACCCAAAAACCAAACAAACAAAAAAACCCAAAAGTCCAGCATGGTGGCGCACACCTGAAGTCCTGGCTACTTGGGAGGCTGAGGGAAAGATTGCTTGAGCCCTGGAGTTTGAGGCTGTAGTGAGCTAGGATCACCCCGCTATACTCCAGCCTGGGTGACAGAGAAAGACTCTGATTCTAAAAATAAAATAATAATAAAAAGAACTTCTTTTCCCTGGCCATGGTGTGTGGTTAAGAAATGGGCGCAGATCTAAGCCAGGCCAGTGACGCCTTTCCTGGGATGATAAGGAAAAAGGTGTTCTGTTCTCCAGGGGATTAGTAGGCTAGAGGAGTGTAAGTCGGACGTCACTGGTGACCATCTTCACCATGACACAGGACAAACCTACCAAGGAGGCAGTTGACATCAGTCAGGGAAAACAGAGCAGAGCTGCAAAGAGAGGGGCTTCTGATGACATCGTTATCTCCCTGCACCCAACCCTGTCAGAATCTAGAATTGGGCCTTGTCTGTTACGTCGTGGACACACAGACGGTTTCGTATGTGGAACAGTAGACCCTTTTTCTCCACTAAAGTTTTGGATTCAGTTCCTGCCCCCTACAGTCGAGTTTAGGCATGACCTCCTCCCATGCCACCTCCTCTGGGGAGCTCTTTACCCTTTGGGGTGAGTCAGCGAAGCTGTATCTGGCTTTGAGACTGTCTTCAAAGCAGCTTAAGCAGTAGGGGATTTATCGCTTTTCTGTAACCAGGAGCCCGGGTGGGTCTGGGATTGGTCATTTAGTGTCATTGGATGGCTCAGGCTGTCTAGGTTCTGGCAGCTAGCTAGGTTCCCGCTTGACCCTTAAGTTTGTGCACTCATGGTCCAAGGTTGCAGTTCTAGAAATCGCCACCTCACACAGCTGCTTTATCCCTAATGGACGGGTTTCTCCTCAAATTTCTTCGTAGTCTTGGGCTGTTGGGATTTTTTGTTTGTTTCAGTTTGTTTTAAATCAGAGAGAAAAAATTCTACCCTTTAGCAGACTTATGTTTGTCTTTATGTTAAAGAAAAAAACAAAGCCAGACGTGAGTGAAAGCTGATCAAGATAGATTTTTATTCACGGCTGCTGCGGTCGTGGAGAGACACTTTGGTGTAGAATCGAGCTCACCTCCGACCCCTGTAGAGGCGACTGGGTGTTTTAGAGGGAGAATGAGGGAGAACCTGCGGGGGCCTGAGAAAGTCAGGAAGTGGAAAATTATAAAAAGTAGGCAGAAGTATTGGTCGGTGTGCTTAGGGCATCTCCATGTGCTAACTGGAGTTTCCAGAAGTTAGGCTCCTACCTTCCCACAGAGACTGGGAGGCCAAGCTCTTATCCTTCCGATGATTACTTTCTTTCTTTCTTTCTTTTTTTTGAGTTGGAGTCTCCCTCTGTTGCCTGGAGTGCAGTGGAACGCTCCTGGCCACCGCAGCCTTGACCTCTGCCTCAGCCTTCCAAGTAGCCAGAACTACAGGCGTGCACTACCACACCCAGTTAATTTTTGATTTATTGTAGAGACGAGGTCTCGCTAAGTTGCCCAGATGGGTCTCAAACCTGTGGGCTCAGGCAGTCTACTCACCTCAGCCTCCCAAAGTGCTGGGATGACAGGCTGAGCCACCGAGCCTGGTCGATGATTACTTTCAACAGAATGGCTTTCAGATCTTTGAGAAAGACAATTTCTATGTTAGAGGAGATATGTATACATCTCAAAGGGACAGAGAAAGGATTTATAATTTTAAGGCTTTTTTTAATGCTCTTTGAAAAGGGAGGTCAGGCACCTATCAGGTTGTTGACTGGAACTGTTAGTAAATTATTTGGCAACCTTGAGTTTTTTCAGACAAGAACTCAAGGGAGGCTGGATCGTTCCAGAAACATGACCTTAGGCTGCTGGAAGCCATGTTAGAGTTTGTTCAAGTTTCTTTGAGTGTGTATGTGGTGGGGCTGGGGTGGAGAGTTCAATCATTTGTACTGAAAGTTACATTTCTTATAGGCCAATGTCAAGGCCTGGTCAAAACGGGGGCTTGTAAAATCATGACTAAAGTTTGGTCAAGGAGAGTGTGTGAATCATTTCTTTGGTCAGAATTGCATTACTGGTCCATGATCAACCAAGCCACCAGAAACTCCAGACGAAAGAAATGTAATTTCCAAAATTAGCCTACAGTTAAACCTTAGACTCATGAAGACTCGTCTCCTGGAGATGGGGAAGGGCCTCTTCCCTGAGCCTAAGACCAGGAAAGGGTGAACAAAATCAAGGTTCCCAGGGCAGGAAGATGGGACAGGGAGAGACCACTGGGTCTACCACTGTGTCTCCTTGTGCCCGTGCCCCAGCCATGATAGAGAGAGGGCCCTTACCTCATCCTCCCCGTATTCCTGCTACATAGGGATGCTAGATAGAGGGAGTTGGTCTGAAGAGTATAATTGGCTTAGCTGCTTCAGGGATAGTCTGGTGTGTTTTGAAAGGCATAGGAAAATGAGATCAGAGAGTTTTCCTTTTTCGTTGGTTTTTGTGTTTATGACTGTAGGGTTGATGGTGTGGCAGACCAGCAATGCAGAGGGCATAGACCACTGGAACAAGGATGAAGTTATTGAATCTGGAGCTTGGTTATCAACCAGAGGGTCTGTGGGCTGCTGCCAGGAGTGGAAGCTTCCTGAAGCCTCCTCAGAAGCAAATTTTGTCACGATGCTTCTTGTACAGTGTGCAGAACCAAATAAGCCTCCTTTCTTTCTAGATGACCCAGCCTCAGGCATTCTTTTACGGCAATACAAGTGGACTAAGACACCATTCCATAATCCAAATCATGGAAAGGAAGTTCAGGATCATTCAAAATCAAAACTTGGGTTGTTTGGATACAATTTCTTATGAAGACTGTGGGCTTTTGGGATTTATTTATTTATTTGAATCAGGATCTCACTTTGTCCTTCAGGCTGGAGTGCAGTGGCATGAAAAGCCCCTCCTGGGCTCAGGTAGTCCTCCTGTCTCGGCCTCCCAAGTAGCTAGGACTGCAGGCAAGGGCCACCACACCCAGCTAATCTTTTGATTTCTTGTAGAGACAGCGTCTCTTGCTATGTTGCCTAGGTTGGTGTCAGACTCCTGGCCTCAGGCGATCCTCCTGCTTCAGCCTCCCAAAGTGCTGGAATTACAGGCATGAGCCACCGCATCCGGCCTGTTTGCATTTAAAATATCCAAATTACAGAAAGACCAGTAATTTGGAATAGGTCAGATGATGGGCATTCTGGGTAAACAACCAGAGTATTTCCTTTCTGAGTGGAGATCTGCAGCTCTTACACAGCCTGACTTCTCCACACTGGACCAGAGGCCGGCAAACTATGGCCCATGGGTCCAGTCTGGTCAGTTGGCTCAATCTGGCATGCTGCCTGTTTTCATATAGCCCTGAGCTAAGGCTAGCTTTTACATTTTTCAATAGTAAAAAAAAAAAAAAAAATTTAAAGAATACTTTGTGACACGTGAAAATGTATGAAATTTAAATTTCAGTGCCCATAAACAGTGTCTTATTGTATTACACCCATGCTCAGTAATTTACTGATTAGCCACGGCTGCTTTTGCAGGACAGAGGCTGTTTAGTTGCAGCAGACAGGATGGAGCACAAAACACAGCACCAAAACACTTATTATCTGGCCCTTCACTGAAAACGTTGGCCGATGCCTGCACTACACCTCTCCAAGGACTTCTGTGGATCAACTTGTCTTTGCATATAGAAAGTCATTTCTAGCTGGCTCGGTGGCTCAGCCTGTAATTCCGTGCCTTGGGAGGCTGAGGTGAGTGAATTGCCTGAGCCCGTGGTTCGCCACCCACCTGGGCAACTTGGTGAGACCTCATCTCTACAATAAATCAAAAAACTAGCCAGGTGTGGTAGCGCGTGTCTGTAGTTCAAACTACTTGGAAGGCTGAGGCGGAAGGATCACCGGAGCCCAGCAGGTCGAGGCTGCAGTGGCTGGGAGCGGCCACTGCACTCCAGTCTGAGTGACAGAGTGAGACTCCAACTCAAAAAAAAAAAAAAAAAGTCATTTCTCTCGGGATCAAGGCTTCTGAGCGTTTCCTGGGGCCTTGTGCCTTGAAGTTCCCTGTAGTTCTTTTGAAGGGGGCTCCTCAGCGAGGCAGCAGTGGGGCTCAGGCTAGAGTTTTCTCTGCCCATACGCACACAGCGTATGCCTGGGCAGTGGACTCATACCTTCTCCGTGGTAGGCCTGTTGGATCACGGTCGCCTCTGGCCTCCTTTTTGCTTCCAGTTGGACCTGTGTTGCGGGAAAACCAAGAGACCGTGACACCGAGTCTATCTTAGGAAGCAGCGTTTTATTGGTGCCAGCACGACTCAGCAGGCCAATGCTCCAAGGCTGAGCAACCTGGAGAAAGAGGAGAGGGGTTTTATCTGTTAGTTGAGGTAAGGGAGAGGGTTGGGTTGTATGGCTATATGTTTTTCTTTGGAATCTGCAAGGTTGTATTCAGCAAAACCAGATTTTCAAAGAACAAATTGCTTCCAGGATATACATGACAAGCAGGGGTTGTAAACCAATAACTTCGTAAAGAAAAGAGTGGGGGTAAGGTTGTGAATTGACTATGATCTTGTACTTACAAGAAAGCTATTTGTTCACATCCCATGTCTAGCAGGTTTGGAGCTTGCAGGCTGATTTTTTAAAAAAGAATAATTTTAACTGTTTCTGGTCCCTCTCTGCCACATCTCCATCATGAATGTCTATCGTAATTTTTTTTAATTTCCTCAGTATATCCCTACAGATGTAGCATATGTAGGATATCACTAGCTGGGCTGGGGTGGGTGGAGGGGCCCAAGAGGACTCACTGGATTACTCATCAATGAATCCATTCATTCATTCACTCATTCATGCCTCCAGTAAACACTTACTGAATAAGATCAGCTATAGCCCTCAAGGAACTCAAAATCCCATGGGGAGAACCAAACATCTAACCAGATGAATTGCAACAGGATGACAGAAATAGAACCACTGGCGTGCACACGCTACAGCGGGAACACAGATGAGAACTTGATGGAGAGGTTGGGGCTGAGGGTGTGCCATAAGGGAAGCCTCTGAAGAGGTCACACCTGGCCTGGGACTTAAAGGAAGGTGATAACAAATTGCTGAGGTTTCAAAGATGACTGGAATCTCAGGCAGAGGACCCTGAACGTGCAGTGTCACCAAGTCATAGAGCAGCCACCTGCATTTGGAGACTGTGAATTAGTTCATTATTGCCAAAGAATGGAGTTCAAAATGGAGAAAGTAGGAAGAAGAAAATGCTTCTAGAAAGGAAGGTGGGAACTTGACTATGAAGAGACATCATGGGCAGGTCTAGTGGTTACTCTAGATGATGGATGCTGCCAAAACATTTTAAGCTGGAGATACACGTATTCTTGGTTCTCATGGTAACCAGTTCTCTATGTCTAGCTGAAGGAATTTATTGCACCTCAGTGGAATATGATTTCTTTGTAGGGTTGAATACATTGCCCCTGTCTGTCCATAAGTAATTCTTTTTTGAATTTAGAGACTGTCCTAATTCATCAAATTATTCATTCAGCCAGTATTTATTGAGGGCCTGCTTTTGCCAGGGACTATTCTAGGAACTGAGGACAGAGCAATGAACAACAGAACCTTCTCCTTCGTGAGCTTCCGTTCTGTCTGGTGCCACTAAAAACCTGTGACCATTCATTGTTTGGCAACACAGAAGTCTTGGGGCAAGCCACACAAACGAGCCTGTCTTCTGGTCTTACCTGATTTGGACACCATCATTTTGACTCTGCTTTCTGGGAAGCCACAAGAAGTCATTTCTATCCTCTGTCAAAAGGGTACCATCATGGCCATCTTTGATGAAAACACAGAAGAAACACAGAAGAATGAACTAGACATCCTGCAGACAAGGACTCGTTCCATGGAAGGCAAATGACAAGAGACGCAAGAAGGAGAGTTCCCACAGATGGGAGCTAGCTGTCATGTATTAAATCAGCGGCTTCCAGACATTTCTGGCTGTGGCCCATACAAAGAAGAGCATTTTATAACCAAAAGCGTCACAGAATTGTGAAAGTGACGCCTGCTACTTCCTGTTTTTCCCTGCTTTATTTATACATGTTCGCAGAGACCCACTAGGTGGATTTCATAGCCCATCGCTACTGGACCACGCCTTCCAGATTAAGGGCTACTGCATTCAATAGAACATTCCTTGAAAGGGTTTTAGGCTTCTTTCTATTCCTCACAATGCTCACTCAATACTTGTGGGTGGATCATGTCAACTCTTGCTTGACTTTTTTTAACCCAAGCAGCCCATGCACACATTGAGCCACAGTTGACTCAACCTTGGTGTTATCAAGAAAACCCAGTGATACACACCCCACTGCACTCTCTGCATCCCCTGAGGTGCTCCAGGCTGACCTGTCATCTTTACTCCAGTTGGGCATTCAATGGAGTCAGGTGTGGTGAGCTCCTGCCATGCATGACACCTCTCTCTGGAGAAGACCACGGGTCTGAGCCTGTGTGGTACGTGAGTTCTCCTAAGACTTTCTGACATGGGGTAGGAGGAGAGAGATTTAGAAATGTTTGTCTTCTCTAGTCTTCATGGCATCCAGGAGGGTTAGTCGGAAAATCCATGATAAGGAGAACAAATGACCATCGAGTGCAAGTTTTTCTGGGGGTCACCAACCCCAAACATGTGAAAGCATTTCATGGTGTTTGTTTTAGCAGAGAACACTTTACCTCGTGCTGTTCTTTGCAGCTGAACCAATCTCCATCACAATAGCCAGAAGCTGACAGGATGGTAAATGAATTCCTTTCTTAAGAGTTTTGTTTCCATCCATCAGGGTGTGTCTTTTCTTTATTTTTACTTGAAACAACCCCTTGGGCAGAGCAGCCTGGGGACTCCTCAGGTTGGCTCTTTCTCTTGAATATACCCTGCTTTCTGGCTTCTGGAGGCTGTTTTGAGAGAGTTCTCTGTTAGCTTGAACTCTTAGACCTGAGGCCCCGTTGATCATATGGAGTTTATTCATGCACTTCGTTACATTCTTGTTAAACTCCGACCTGTCAGAGAAGCCCTTGGGTTAGTCCATGCACAGGTGAGAGGTTCTATAGCAGATAGAATATGAAAAGAACACATGTGGCCTGGACTGGGAGAAGAAGGCTTCCCGGAAGAGGCAGGGCTAGCCCTGTGTCTTAGAATAGGGGAAAAGAGAATCACAGGGACAGGGTGGGGAGAGGGGAAGCTGGGCCCAGGGCTGGAGTGAAGGAACGAATGGGAAGGAGATGGCAGAGATGAGCACAGGTGTGATGATGTACTTGGACGTGCCAGGTGGCACCAGCTGGAAGGGGACATGTGTGTGCACTCACCGTGAGCACACAGAGAGAGGTGCACAGCATGGTTCCCAGTTCATTCTCCCCACCATTTTGAGTCGTATATCACTGGGTCCTCACAGCCACTAAATACCCATGACTTCAGCTTCATTTCACCACTTGGTTTCTTGACTAAGAAACTTCCTGTAGCCATCATGAACTGCTTCCTTAGAAATCATCGTTACATGTTTTTTCCTGGGCAGAAAAAACCCAGATCTGTTGGCATTTGTGGAATAGTCTTTGGTCTAAGACTCTTATGTGATCGTTCTCTCTCTCTCTCTCTCTCTCTCTCTCTCTCTCTCTCTCTCTCTCTCTCCTGAGCAGGTGATCCTTCTGCCTCAACCTTCCAAGTAGCTGGAACTACAGGTGCGCACCACTACACCTGGCTAATTTTTTTATTTACTGTAGAGACAAAGTCTCACCACGTTGCCCAGGTTGGGGTCGAACCCCTGAGTTCAGGCAATCCTCTCGCCTCTGCCTCACAAAGTGCTGGGATTACAGGTGTGAGCCATGGCGCCTGGCCTGATGTGATCTTAAAAGAGCCAGGCCAGGCTATTACTGTCATTGATTTATTACAAAACAGTGAGCCTCTCAGTGAGCAAGCAAACCTGTCATGTCTTATTGGGGAAATGGATGCGTATTCTTTAGGATTAGATTCAGCTCAAGGATCAGAAACCCCAAATAATACTAGAATAATTATAGAACTTTATTTCTCTTGTGCACAAAAGTGAGGTAGGCATTCCAGGGTGGAATGGAATCCCACGGTGTCAGGTCTTTCCACCTTGACACTCCACCGTGCATGGCCTCCATGGCTAAGTTCAACTCATGGTCCAAGATGACTGCTCCAGCCCCAGCCATCATGTCTGTTTTTCAGCCAATGGGCAGGAAAAAGGGTAAGAGAAGGACTTTCCTTTTTCCTTTCTGAAGCACTTCACTGAAATTGGACACCCCATTTCCGCTTATATCCTATGGCCAATATTCTATTCTGTAGCCACTCACGTGGCCACACCTGGTTCAAGGCAGGCTGGGATATGTGATTATTACTCGGGGCAGCCACGTGCCAAGTTATGTAGTTCTCTTAGCAGCTCTGTGTTAATGATGAAAAAGGAGAACAAATACTGAGAAGTCACTGGCAGTGGTGCCTGGCTCTTTTGCTGTTTAGCTAACCAGCAGAGTCTTCCCTCCCAGGAGCCCTAAAAATTGTCTGTGCTGTTGTAGTCCACTCACAGCCCAGCTACTGGGACATTCTGTGGGTGTCCCCAGAATGTCACGAGATATAAAAGAATCAGCTTTAGAGCAAGGATTTAAATTTTGATGTCTTTAGGTCTTCAGTTGGTCATCAGATATTGACTTAGTGCTCCTAGTAATTTAAGGCATTGGATCCAGGGTCTTAGAAAGGCAAACCCTATTTGACAGTGACTGTTGCATTAGGTTTAAAGAAAGAAGCTGGGCTCGGTGGCTCAGCCTGTAATCCCGCGCCTTTGGGAGCCTGAGCCCGTGAGTTCGAGACCCGCCTGGGCAGGCGAGACCTCATCTCTACAATAAATCAAAAAATCAGTCGGGCGTGGTAGCGCATTCCTGTAGTTCCGGCTACTTGGAAGGCTGAGGCGGAAGGATCGCCGGAGCCCAGCAGGTCGAGGCTGCGGTGGCCAGGAGCGGCCACTGCACTCCAGTCTGGGCGAAAGAGTGAGACTCCAACTCAAAAAAAAAAAAAAGAAAGAAAGAAAGATATCAGCTAGGAAAAGCCTCAAAGCCTAAAGGAAGAGGGAGAAAGAAAAAAGGGGTTCTGGAGGTGAAGCCCTCCCCTGTGGATGCATGTGCACCGTCTGCCTTCCTTTGGCCAAACCAAACTTTTCACCATGACATCCAGCAAGCCTTGGTCTGTCTCCTTCATGTCCTAAGAGTCACTTCTGTATACTGGCCAAGAGCTGGGCTCTGAAGTCAGACCGAAAGGGCTCAAAGCCTGGATCTGCCCCTTAATAGCTGGGACATCTTGGCTTTGTCTTCTAAGCCTCCATTTCTTCATCTACAAACTGGGGAATGATGCTCGTCAGAGCAGGCATCCCTCAGGATTGCTAGGAAGCTGTGTTTAGCACAATGCCTGGCCCCTAGTAAGAACTCTACAAAGTGTAGCCATTATTATTGTTCTAAAGGACAGCCACAAGCCACTCCAGTCTCCTAACTCATCTCTTCATTCAAGATGCATTTTATTTATCTATCAGCTTATTGTTTATTTCTGTGCCTGATTCTTAGTAATGTATTCTACTCAGCCAGGTACTGAGTAACTCCTGTTTGCCCATCTCCTGTTGTCTAACACAAAATAATTAAATAGAAGATCTGGATTTTTGCCCACAGGGAGCTATAGCCTACCGCAGGTGACAAGGCAGCCTGTAGCACCTGATATATTTTTAGCACCAACCACCAGACACATGGGAGGTGCTCATGAAATGTGGGCTGTGGAGAAGTGAGAAGATAACTTGATGAAGAACATTATATCCTCTGCTATCTAGAGACTCAAATCCAGATCATATTTACCAAACATTTGATAGGTAATGCCCTGAACAAGCTAGACCCCGAATCTGGTACCTCCCTTGCTCCTGACACCTCCCTCCTGAGATGGTCTCAGAGGGAGGAACGTTACACTGATTTGAAGTTACACCAAGCACCCCACAAACTTGGCAGGAGGCAGAACTGTGCTTTTCCTTTTGACACTCAGGGTGGGGGCGATATTTTTGATTGATGGAAAATTAACTCTAGAAGCAGGAAGGAAAACCAGCAATAGAGTACTTGCCTCTGTCTTTCACTTTGTTTGGTTGGTTAGTTGGTTTTCTGTGATCTGTTGCTTTCTCGTGGCTTCTGTCCTCCCTTATCCTAGTGGGGTAAGGGCCTGAATGTAGCGGGGTGGGGGTGGGGGTCTTCAGCATGATGTCTTCCGGAAAGAACAGAGATTTGAGGTGGCCTAGGATGAGATGAAGCAAGTCGATCCATTTCCAAGTAAAGTAATAATTCTCAAGCAGTGAATATTCTGGGAGGAAAACAAGGTCTGTTGATAAAGGAGGGAAAAGGTGAAAGACAGAATGGAGAAGAAAAACCTTATCTTGTTATAATAGAAAATGGAGTTTCTGAGTCCTGAGGCCATAAATAACCAGGTTCCAGCCAATCACGAACAACCAAGAGTCTCAGTGAGCAAGCAAACCCGTCATGTCTTATTGGGGAAATGGGTGTGTATTCTTTAGGATTAGATTCAGCTCGAGGATCAGAAACCCCAAATAATACTAGAATAATTATAGAAGTTTATTTCTCTTGTGCACGAAAGTGAGGTAGGCATTCCCAACCGTTTTAAAAAATGCAGATTAATCTTACAGAATTTATTTGAGCAAAGAACACTTCATGAGTTGGGTAGCACTCAGAACCAGAAGAGGTTCGGAGCGCTCAGCTGAGTAGTATGAGCAGTGAGCTTTTATAGGCTACGCAGGAAACATAGTAGAGAAGTCACCTGATTGGTAATCTCTGGGCATCTGCCTTATTTGGGCATGGTCTAATAAGTTGTCTGCCTGTGATTGGGTGAAGCTTGGCTGTTTGTGATTGGCTGGAACCTGGTTATTTATTACAAAAATACGTATACTCCTAAGTTAGTTTTGGTTTTTTTGTGTACTAAATTAGATTAAAGTTTTTTATGTAGGATCTAAAAATGCAGAGACAGCCTCAGGATAATGGACTCTTGCTTTTTTCATTTAATAATTCCCCCATTTGGTGGGTCTCTCGATCTTGAGACGAGAACCTTGGGAATTGATGCCATTCTCTGTCACTATCTTAATGGACTCATTTGAAATTGACAAGTCAGGATATCAGGTCAGTTGAATGATTTACGTTCTCCCTGTGGTTTTGTTGCTGTAACTAGAGTGAGACCATTTGGTTCACAGTGGATGGCTGCATACAAGCATTTAAGACTTTGAGAGGACACAATGCCCCAGGGAGACTGCTATAATGACTGTCAGTCAGATAATGAAATAAAAGACTGAAATATGCTGTTTAACCCATGCACCCATGAACCCAACTAATTAAAATAAATCAAAGAATGAGTTGGTAAAGTAGCCTGTTTGTTAATTTTTTGGTGTCTGAGTTTCTACAATACCAGACATGTTTATCCAAGTACAGCAGAAGGTGTAGGTATCACACATGTTCCCCTTGTTCATCCAACAGATAGTTCAAGACAATCTTATCCCAGATAACTCTGGCAAGAAGGTTAGAGAAGTTTGTGGGGCAACCGTAGCCTTTGCAATAAAGGCAGCTATAGTAGCTAATGTTACACCTGCTGGCAAACTCCTCTTTATTCTGTAGTGCAAATTAAAGGTAAATTAAAAAGGCATAGACCAGTGTTTAGTTTCCACTTGGTTATGGAGTGACAGGGTCAGAATTCCTGATTTACACTGACTTCTGATCTCCTACTTATCGAAACATGGAGTTGTCAGTGCGTATGGTTGATTATTAAGTCCTTCACAGATAACTGGGTGCAGTGGCTCACACCTGAAATCCCAACACTTTGGAAGGCAGAGGTGAGAGGATTGCCTGAGCCCCTGAGTACGAGACCACCCTGGACAACTTGGCGAGACCTTGTCTTTACAATAAATCAAGAAAAATTAGTCAGGCATGGTAGCACACACCTGCAGTTTCAGCTATTTGGAAGACTGAAGTGGAAGAATCACCTGAGCCTAGCAGGTTGAGGCTGCAATGGCTGAGAGCATACCACTGCACTCCAGCCTGGGCCACAGAGTAAGGCTCCAACTCCAAAAAAAAAAAAGGGAATATCAGTGAAATATGTTATGAGGGAACTACAGGATCTCCCAGATTATGTAGGAATTTAGGTTTCATATGACATATCAGCATCGTTTAGTTTCCTGTAGAAGCTATCTTGTAAAATTCTAATCATGGCATTATCTTGCTGTGCATAAGCAGGAAGATGGCCCAGAGAAAGTGGAAAAGGTTTCATGATGGCAGAGAAGTCTGAATCCATGATCTTGGGAAAGCTGTCCATGCCTCCGATGTCATCTGCTTCTGAGGAGAAATCTCCCTGATCATTTTTACCGTGAGGTCTCCAATAGGTATAATTCTTAGTATCTGGAGGGACCCTCTTGAGGTGAGAAATGTGACCCAAGACTCAAGGCCCTGAAGTTTTGCAGCACTGCAGGCCATGATGGCTGTGGGCCCTTCCAACAGAATTCAAGGGCTGTCTTTCTTTGGCGTTGTTTCCAAAAGACCCAGTCTTTGGGTTCTAGAGGGTGAAAAGTCTGGTTTTTATCATTTGATGGGTCACAATGGGCTTCTTTTACCTGGCGAAAATATGTTTTGGCATAGCACATAGAGCCTCACAATACTGAGTTGTATCAGCATTTATAAGAGCTAGAGATAGATGAGGTTCTGTGGTTAAGGGCTTAGGTCCTCCAGTAATTATTTCACAAGGAGTCAATCTGTATTTTCAGTGGGGTTGGATTTGATCGCCAACAAGACCATTGGGAATACCTTTGGCTAAAACAATCCAGTCAATTCAGTTAGTTTTGCCAAATACCATTGTATTCATAGCATCTATTTAACTGTTTGATAACTTGTCTAGGGAGCTAAGTATCGGTCACTGGAAATTTCTCTAGGAATGCCGCATAAAGGAAACTCAATTTTGTATAGCCTCTTAGCTACTGTTACAGCATTAGCCTCCTGCATGGGAAAACTTCTATCTACTAGAGAATATAGCCCATGGAGGGTGGCAATCAAGTGAAATCTATCTGGAAGTGTTCAAATGATTCAGTAGGTAGTGGACATGCGTGCCTGATGTTTTTATCTTCTACCAGGATTATGAATTTGACAAGACCAATCATTGGTTATAGACCAGTTGAGCAATTTTTAGAACACATAGTTACCACACCAGTATTTTTCTCATAATCTGTATCATTTTCTCTACTCCATAATGAGTCATGGTGTGTAAAGTTTTAATAACTGAGCTTGAAGGACATAGGAAGGACCAAGTGGACATGCAGGCCCTCTAGGAGTTCATCCTTCACATTGAACTTACATCCTTTTTTTTTTTTGAGTTGGAGTCTCACTCCATTGCCCAGGTTGGAGTGCAGTGGCACGCTCACAGCCACCCCAACGTCAACCTATTGGGCTCCAGCGATCCTTTCGCCTCAACCTTCCAAGTAGCCGGAGCTACAGGTGCACACTACCACACCTGGCTAATTTTTTATTTATGGTAGAGACGAGTCTCACCAAGTTGCCCGGGCTGGTCTCAAACCTGTGGGCTCAGGCAATCCACTCACCTCAGCCTCCTAATTTGCTGGAATGACAGGCTGAGCCACCGAGCCCGGCTACATCCTTTTAAATGCCAGAGTAGTTTCTCCAACTCAGGTGCATTGCAGTTTTATTAAGTGAGTTATCACAGGTAATTGTAATTGGATCAGTTGCAGAGAGTTCATTCAAATTTCTTATCTTTGTATCTCTCATGCCATCAGTACTAGCTGATAGCATGTCATCAGCCACAGCATTTCTTGGGTATTCAGTAATTCTTGCTTGATGTTGGGTTAGCAGTTTTATAAACCAATTCTTTTTCATCCAAGTTCTGAAAATTCTTTCTCAGTCTGATGGTATGATTTTAAAGTTACCAGAAACCTGTACTTACCAGGTTTCTTTTTTGAATCTCCTCAAAATTAAACACTATATAGGTTTATTGTTGCTTACAAAAGCTTTTAGGAAAGTACCATAGTAGAAAAATTGACTCTCTGAAGATGACAAGACTTGAAATGGTCACAGTTAAAGATTTGATGAGAATTGACTGTAATATCATTGATAAGGAAATTATGTTATTTCTGCAACAATGTTTTAAGATAATAACTAGAATTAATACTGATAGCATCATACCAGGACCATCAGATTTCTAAGAACTTCATACAATTTTTGAAACACATATTAACATAATGTCCATACAATATAACTTTAAAAGGTTATATGTCAGACTGGGTGTGGTGGCTCACGCCTATAGTCCCAGCACTTTGGGAGACTGAGGTGAGAGGATTACCTGAGCCCATGGGTTTGCAAACAGCCTGGGCAACTTGGTGATACCTCATCTCTCCAATAAATCAAAAAATTAGCTGGGTGGGATGGCACGCACCTGTAGTTCCAGCTACTTGGAAGGCTGAGGCAGAAGCAGAAGGATCACCTGAGCCCAGCAGGTCGCGGCTGCAGTGGCTGTGAGTGTGCCACTGCACTCCAGCCTGGGTGACAGAGTGAGACTCTGACTCAAGGAAAAAAAAAGGTTATATGTAATTTAACACAATAAATAAACCTAATTAGTTTAACATCTTTTTTTATAAGGCAAGAGAATAAATTATTCTGAGAGGTTCCAAAGGCCTATCTGGAAACTCCCCAAATTTAGGAGGCCAAAAGATCTTAATTTATTCATTTAATTTAATTTAAAAAAATTTTTTTTTTTGAGTCGAGGTCTCATTCTGCCACCCAGGCTGGAGTGTAGTGGCACAATCACAGTTCGCTGAAGCTGCAACCTTCTGGGTTCAGGCAATCCTCCCAAGTAGCTGGTACTACAGGTGTGTGCCATCACATCCAGCTAATTTTTTGTAGAGACGAGGTCTCGCTATGTTGCTCAGGCTGGTCTCAAACTCCTGGGCTCAAACAACCCTCCTGCCTCAGCCTCCCAAACTACTGGGATTATAGGTGTGAGCCACCATGCCGAACTAAAAGGTCTTAATTTGGGGAAGTTGTCAAAATATCAAAAGGCTTAAAGCACTTGATTAAATAGGATTACAGGTCATTTATTTGCTTAACTAGTGTGATAATTATAAGACTTCAAAGGCAAATACAGAAAACTCCTTGAAAGAGGCTATGAATTGTGCCCATGCCTACTAGGCCAGCGTGCATGTTCCATGCATCCCATGATCACTTTGGGGTGAAAACTTAACACTTAAACGCATTAACATTAGGTTGTATACTTCATAAGGTGAGGTAGGACACAGAGGCCTCCTGTGTGCAACCTTTGTAAAGCAACCAGAACCAGTGCGTGGTCATCAGTCTCTTATGAGGAAGAAATGCTGGTCAGTTGTATAAATCAGCAATGGAGCAAGTCCTTTGAAGAGGAGGTTTCTGTTGAACTATTAGAAAAGAAAGCCTCATGGCAGTTAGCAAGAAAGCGGGTAGAAGGAAGCATGTCCGGCCTCCAGTCCCATCATGGCTAGGAACTCAGTTTTTAAGGCTTCTCTGGGGTCCCCTTGACCAACAGGGGGTCAGTTCAGCTGAGAGGCTTAGGATTTTATTTTCATTGCTCACTTCTTAGATTTTTTGGCAGGCCTGAGAATGAAATTGTTGTTTGTCCAGATTTCTCTCAGCCTCAACTTCCATGCTTGATGATAAAAATACTAATACCTTCTAGTTAGAGAGGTTGTCCTTCACATGGGAATTTTATCGTACATCCATTCAGTGTGCTTGTTTTTAATGATTATTTTTGGATTGCTTATGAAATTAAATATTAAATAGCTAGCCACCACCTTAAGCATTTTCTTGCTAGCAAATATTGTCATATAGAGGTAACATGAGCTTATGTTATGTTTGTATTATCTTTAATGCTGATAACTCTGAAAACATGCCTGACAAACTTTAACTAGCATTAACCAAAGATTATCCCAGATCACATGAACTTGAAAGACATGCTGGGTTAGTTTCTATCTCTCTAAGAGTTTAAAGAAAGCTTATAATAAGCACTTATTTTTCATTAAGCCAATTAGAGATCTTTTACAATTTTATTTTGTTAATACCATCTGAAGATTTTTAAATATTACTCATACATACAAGCAGAAGCATATCATATGTATTTCATTCTAAAATTTTAGTTACAAAACTCACTAGTTTATATAGTACCTGAACTTGGACTGTTTCTGGTAGATAGAAAAAGTTAAGAGTACTTGCTTGGATAGCTAAATCTTTCCACTAATATTTGTGGACAGATTTTTTTTTTTCATTGACCCAATTTCCAAATCTCTCTTTTTTTCTTCTTCTGAGTCATCTCTCCAAAATTTCGACTTTACCTAAATAGCTGTCAGGTCCTAAAAAAGACAACATAGAAAAATTTACATTTCAAAGTCACAGAGTTTAGGCTTCAGGCTTAATTATCATCAATTGCCTAAAGAAAGAAAGAAGGATATGGGGGGGGTGGCAAAAAAAAAATCAGAATTTATTGATAAAATATTCTACATTTATTCTTACATGTTTAAATTTCAGTCACCTTTAAAGTACTCTCTATTAGATGCTACACCGATCAAGATGCTTTTTTCCACTGCTCAGTTTTTGAACTCATCAGTATTGATTCCTTTTAGTACTTCTGCCATTTTTTGATTCACCTATTCCACATGGGCAAAAAGGCTTCCCTCTGAGGACTTTTTTCATCCCGGGAAACAAACAAAAGTTGCTAGGGGCAAGATCAGGTGAATAGGGAGGGTGGGGCGCAGAAATCATGCTGGTTTTGGTCAAAAATTGCTGAACACTCAGTGCGGTGTGTTGGCAGGTATACTTGTGAATCACCCATCATGAGATGGGCAAATGCACTGAAAGAATTTTCCCCCCCAAAATTCACTGAAACCGAATGCAGCCTTTCAAAACAATGCTAGGTACACTGATGCCGACAGGTTCCTGGAACACTTACCTAGCCAGCAAGCCCGTACTACAGGGGATCTGCCCTCCAAAAGATTATTTTTTGGGGGGTACCCCCTTGTATATAGATAAAGATCCATTTCAGAAGATGCCCAGGAAAAGCATCTTAAACCAAGGCAAGGCTTGTGATGTAGATTTACTGCAATGCTTTCTCTAGTCTCTAACGATTTAGTCCTCCTCTTATTCCTGGCGCAGGGAGAGAGGGGCACCTTTACAAATGCTACAGTTTTATGTATTTATTCATTGCCAAGGTACCCACAGAATACCAGAAGTTCAAAGATCAACATTTCCTGCCCAAGCATCTAAATTGAGCGTCTCTCTCTTTCCTGCCACTGGACAGTGCTGGATAAACCTTGTCAAGTCCACAGATTCCCCTTCCCAGTCTCCCATCCCTGTGGACAATTAGTTCTTTCTTTAGAACTTGGAACATTAAACATTAGGCTACACAGCTCTTTCTCAACTTAGGTTTATGGATAGAAGGGCAGGGAGCGGGGTAGACTGTCCACCTCTTATGTGTTCTTGACTTATTACTTAGCTTATTCTTCAACGTTGCAGATAAATATAACCATACTCTAGGATGAGACTCTTCCTAGTTAAGTGGTTGACCATCATGCAACTCATTGTTGGTTGATTAGGATTCAAACTCAGATGTGTCTGACCCCAGATTCTATGTTGTTCCTACATTTATAATTTTGTTTATGACACCCAGATTTTCCTCCTTTGACCGGAAAACCACCCTGACCCTTGGGGTGACTTCTGCAGATACTTAGGCTCATCCATTACATGGATTTTACTAGTATAACTCTCAAGGGGTCATAAGGCTTTGAAGTGCTTGCTGGTTTTTTCACTGCACCCTCCTGTGCACCAGTAATATATTGGACAGGCAGCAGCAAGACCCACATCTCATTTTCCAACTATAAAATCACATTCCCAGGAGACACAGTAAACTGCAGCTTGGTTTAGGAAAAAATAACGATTTCAATTATTCTTTTTCCAGATGCCTTATTTTTTCTTTTTTTTCCTATAACTGAAATAGTCTGATGTATTTTGAGCTATTTTCTTTTCTGTGCAAAACATCCACCAACAGGGACCTGTGCTTTGTCAGAAAAAGCGGTATGTTTTTAGATATTTAGGTTTGATGTGTTAACACAGAAGTAAAATTAGAGCTGGTTAAGGCCCTGGAAGAGATATTTAATCCATCCTGATTGAGTCTATCCTATTTTAAAGGCCTTCAATCAATCTCCTTTGAACTGCTTCGGTACCTAACAGTCTGGACATTCAGGAAATTCTTAGAATTAGCTAAGTAGTTAATAGTTTTATTAAGCCACTGGCTGTAAAAAGAGAGTTTTTTATTTTTTGTTTATTTTTTATTTTTATTTTTAGCAGGATTTATTGAGAGGACAGAAAAGCTTCCACAGTGGGAGGGGACCTGAAGGGGTTGCCCAAAGAGAATTTTTTAGCTGGGTTCAGTGGCTCAGCCTATAATCCCAGCACTTTGGGAGACCAAAGTGAGTGAATTGCCTGAACCTGCGGGTTCGAGACCAGCTCGGGCAACTTGGTGAAACCTCATCTCTACAATAAATCAAAAATTAGCCAGGCATGGTAGCGCGCACCTGTAGTTCCAGCTATTTGGAAGGCTGAGGCGGAAGGATTGCCAGAGCCCAGCAGGTCGACGCTGGGGTGGCCATGAGTGTGCCACTGTATCCAGCCTGGGCGACAGAGTGAGACTCCAGTTCAAAAAAATATAAAAAAGAGAGTTTTTGGTTTTTCATTTTTCTTTTCATGACTCTTAATGTGACTGACCACGCCTTGATTTCATCACCCTTTCAGGTAATTATTATGACTTGATCAGAATCTCTGTTATGGCATAGAATATCTTTCTGCATGATTCCCATGTGAGACTGGCCTTCCTAGAGTATCTAATTTATTCTTAGAGGCAGCTGATATCTGGACAGAGTTGATCCACTCCTACTTTTGTTAAACACTAATAGCACTTATTATAAAGTATAAAGTGTCCTTCTCATGCAGCTTAAAAGCTCCACATCAGATGAAGCTGGAACACAGGAGTAGGACTTTCGCTTACTCAGAGAAACGATGCCTTGTCTACCGGCATGGAAAGAGCTGGAGGATGTAGATACATTTAAGAACTAGGGAAGAACATGGAGGAAGTTCCTACCTGGAATCTTTTATTTCTCTGCACAGTAGGGAGCAAGGTCATCTGACAAGTGGGAAGAATGATGCTGCTGGAGAAGAGGGAGATGAATTACAATGTTAAAGGATAAAAGTCGCTGCTAGCCGGGCTCGGTGGCTCAGCCTGTAATCCCGCGCCTTTGGGAGGCTGTGAGGTGAGTGGATTGCCTGAGCCCGCGGGTTCGAGACCCGCCTGGGCAACTTGGCAAGACCTCATCTCTGCAATAAGTCAAAAAAAAAAAATCAGCCGGGCGTGGTAGCACGCGCCTGTAATTCTGGCTACTGGGAAGGCTGAGGCGGAAGGATGGCCGGAGCCCAGCAGGTCGAGGCTGCGGTGGCCAGGAGCGGCCACTGCACTCCAGTCTGGGCGACAGAGCGGGACTCCAACTCAAAAAATATATATATATACCTGGAGACTTACTTTCTGTGCTGCAGAGTTCCAGAGATTTGGGAGAGGGGAATTTGGAGGAGGCTGTGTTGAAGACATAGGAACCCGGAGAAAATTGGAATGAGAGAAGGGCAAAGGAGGGGAGACCACAGGAGCCAACACTTTGGATGATAGTTGATGGTTGGAGTGTTTGCCTCTGAGGTTCAGTGCAGGCCAAGGTGCCAGGTAGTGGCTTAATGCTGATGGCCATCAGAAAAGTACTCTAAGAGGACCGTGGTGGCCTTCCATCTGAGCTAGGACAATGAACATGCTTTCCGCCAGACGTTAGCCTTCTCTTAGCCATGGCGATAAGCTATAGATAGGCTTATTCTGAGTCACACTCTCTATCCCTATGGAACAAGAGTTCGTAACCTTTTCTGTGCCGTCAGCTCTTTGGCATCTGGAGAAACTTATGGCCTCCATTTCAGAGTACTATTTTTAAATGCACCAAATAAAACTCACAGGATTACAAACAAAACCAATCATCATCGTTACATACGTTATCAAAATGTAAAAAACAGATTTGTGGTATAGAAAAACACATGCTCCTTCACTGACACATGATGAAACAAGAACTATTTTATTAGCAGCCTGTCTGATAACAATGATTCTTCCAAAGAAATGATGAGCACTAACAATATACTGAGATAAAATGTGATGTGAAGATACCTATGATTTCGAATGGTGACATCATCTCAGGCACTGCTAATACTAGTATCCCTTGTTGTCCACAGGCATAATAGAAGGAAATGCTATGACTCAGAGATGGCTGAAAATAAATATGTAGAGACCATCAGTTTCCAGTCTAGCCTGTAACTTAGAAGTAACAACTCCAACTGGGCTCGGTGGCTCAGCCTGTAATCCCAGCACTTTGGGAGGCCAGGGCAAGTGGATTGCCTGAGGCCCCAGGTTCAAGATCAGCCTGGGGAACTTGGCAAGACCTCATCACTACAATAAATCAAAAATTAGCAGGGCGTGGTAGTATGCGCCTGTGGTTCCAGCTACTTGGAAGACTGAGGCAGAAGGATCGCCAGAGCCCAGCAGGTGGATGCTGGGGTGGGGTGGCCATGAGCATGCCACTGCACTCCAGCCTGGGCGACGGAGTAAGGCTCCAACTCAAAAAAATAAAAATAAAAAAAGAAGTAACAACTCCATCTTAACAACAAGTAATCCAAACAAAACTGAAAAATCAACGACTCTTCTTTTGTCGGTCAGGGGAGTAAAGTCACAGGGCAAACTTACTGCTTCCAAAACTGGAAATGGGCAGATTCAGTGTCACAACTTAGCAGAGCAGAAACATCCATGGCAACCAGCATCAGGGTGCAAAAGCCTGAACTGTAATTGACAAGTTACTAGAGGCTCAGAGTGGGTGAGTCTGAGAGATAAACAGTCCATGCTTTTGTGAGTTTTGCCACCTCTACTAGCCCCCTTATATAGTTATGCCACCTCTACTAGCCCCCTTATATATATATAGCCCCCTTATATATATATAGCCCCCTTATATAGTGAATATGAGAGAGAAATCCCCTCATGCTCCCAGAAGGAGAAAAGGAACAGTTTTGAAATAGGCCATGGCATTCTGTTCTTTTTAAAAAGACCTGCCCCCAGAAAAAAATCTACTTAGCTAGAGCATAACCTGCTGGGGTCAGATAAATGCCAAAAAAGACACCTAGGCATATCATATTCAAACTTCAGAAAATCAAAGATAAAAAATCTTGAAAGAAGCCAGAACAAAACAAAACAAAACAGAAAAACCTTGCCTATAGAGGAGAACATACAAGAATTATATACAACTTTTCAGACACCATGTAAGCAAGGAAGAGTAGAATGGAATATTTAAAGCACTAAGAGAAAAAAAAAAACCCTATAATTTTGTAAATTATCCTTCAAAAGTGAAGGAGAAATAAAGACCTTAGACAAGCAAAAATTGAGGGATTTTTAAATTAAAAAAAAATCTTGCTAGTAAACCTGCTTTTCAAGAAATATTATTCTAAAAGATGCTCTTTAGAGAGAGAGAAAATTTTATAATCAGAAACTTGGATCTACTTTTTTTTAAAGGATGTGCATCTGAGACTAAGCACTTTAAATATAATGACACATAGATTAAAAGGGATGGGGAGAGATATATCATGTTAACACCAATCAAAAAAAAAAAAAAAAAAAAGCAGGCCTGGCTAGGTGGTTCAGCCTGTCATCCCAGCACTTTGGAAAGCTGAGGCGAGTAGTAGATTGCCTGAGCCCATGGGTTCGAGACCACCCCAGGCAACTTGGCAAGAACTCATCTCTATGATAAATTTTTTTAAAAATTAGCTGGGTGTAGTAGCGTGTGCCTGTAGTTCCGGCTACTTGGAAGGCTGAGGGGGAAGGATCCCTGGAGCCCAGCAGGTCAACAGTGGGGTGGCTATGAGTGTGCCACGGCTCTCCAACCTGGATGACAGAGTGAGACTCCAAAAAACTAATAAAAAAAAAAAGTAGCTATATTAATTTCAGATAGAGCAGATTTCAGAGCAAGAACAGTTATCAAGGCTAAAGAGGGGAATTATAATAATAATGAGGTTACCACCCCAAGAAGACAACAGTTCTTAAGGTTATGTGCCTAGCAACAGCCACAAAATACAGTATGTGGGGCAAAAACTGATAGAACTACAAGGAGAAAAGATGAATTCACAATCATGGTTGGAGACATCAAAATCCCCTCTCAGTAATTCACAGATCCAGTAAGTAGAAAATCAGTAAGGATATACCTGCACCCACAGCATTGTCAACCAACTGGATATAATTGACATCTACAGACTGCTGCATCCCACAAATTTTGATAAGCTGTATTTTTTTTCCACTTTTTTTGAAAGTATTTTTAATTTTTTCTTGAGATTTTCCCTGTGATCTATGTGTTACTTAGATGAGTCTTGTATATTCTCCAAGTATTTGGGGATTTTTTTTTAAGCTGTATTTCTGTTGTTAATTCCATTCTGGTCTGAGAACAGACATAATATGATTTCTATTCTTTTTAACTTGTTAAGGTGTGTTTTATGGCCCAGAATGTTTTCTATCTTGGTGAGTTTTGCATGTGAGTTTGAGAAGAATGTGTAATCCGCTGTTGGATGTAGTCGTCCATGTTTTCGTAGATGTCAATTATATCCAGTTGATTGACACTTCGACAGCTAAGGAGCAACAGCTTAATACTATAAGAAAGGGATTGGCAGTAGTGGAAAGCTGCTGGGGACGGGGGAATACCTCATCAACAAGGGTACCTGCATGATGAACGTTTGTATACCTAACCCTGAATTGTATCCCACAAAGAAGAATTAAAATAAAATAAAAAATTAAACACACACACACAATAAAATAAATTACACAAACTCATTACACAGAAAAAAGCTGGTCTCCACCTCCCTTCCATCTTTCAGATCTTCAGCAAGTGCATCTGATGGGTGGACTTTAAATCCAACCAGAAAGGCCATTTAAGGAAGTCTGGGAAATGTAGATTTTAGCCTCCCAGCCTCCGTTGTAGGGGAAATGAGCCTCGAAGGAGGTTGAGGCCCATTCTACCATGTCTGCATACCCTGTAGAGAATTAATTAGAAACAAAAACAGTTGTTTATCGCTGCCTTTGTGGATGGACACCATCCATAAAAGCTTGTGAGTATAGTAGACTTGCAGAGCTTTAAATCGATTTGTGACCATCACGATGAAGAGTGAGATTTGGATGAGAACCCGGGACAGACACATCTCACTAAAGCCCCATCCTCACAAATCCTATCTCACCCTGCCCCATTCTTACAAATCCCAGCTATGCTCTGTGTTCCCGATAGCCTTCTAGAATGGGACTTCTCAGCCTCAGCACTGCTGACATTTTAGGGTGGGTGATTCTTTGTAGTGAAAGGCTGTCCTGTGCATCATGGAATGTTTAATAGCATCTCAGGTTTCTGTCCACCAAGGTCAGTAGCACAATCCCCTGAGTCATGACAACCAGAAGTGTCTCCATACTCTGTCCAGTGTTCCCTGGGGGAATGAAACTGCCCCTGGGTGAGAACCATGGCTTTAGAAAATAGAGCCAGCTGGTATCCCAATGGTGGCAGCCACTGTCTGCGATGGCAGTTTTCAGTGGCACAAGGAAGACTATTTTACCCCACATAGCAATATGACATCCCATCTTCTTAAGTCATATTAACCTCTTACACAGGAAAACGTTTAGAAATCAAGGGGAACTTTCATTCCAATCATGGGAAGAGAACGTTTTCCATTGTTCTCAATGTTAGTTAACAGAAATTAGGTAATACTTTCCCTCCAAATGATATCTGAGTATACTGGTTATGCTGCTAAATGTCTGCAGAATTGTTTTTGAGACATAGAAGTTTCTTGAGTGCACAGTGTAAGTCAATAACCTATTATCACCAAATAGAAAAGAAACTGAAAAACGTTAGACCATTTCCTAGAGAAGCTTTACAATCTCTTATCCTGTACACCTTTTTTTTTTTTTTGTCCCAGTGTCTAGCCCTCCACTGTGATGGCTGGACAATTCTTTAAAAAGATTAGAGACCTATTTGATATAAGTGTCTTTGCTGAATTTGTGGCTGGACCATGGGCTAGAGGACATCAGGACCTCTGTTCCAACTCTGCAATTATGGAAAACGGAGATTCTAAGTTAGCATTTCCCATTACCATAAGTAGATGCATGAACAGTAATTTTATTTTTAAAATGTGATATAACTTCTGGTCGTTTGTTTCTCATTTTCTACTTGCAGATTGCTTTCTAATGCTCTTTACCTTGCTACAAAAAGAAATTTTAGTGACCAGATCCAGAAAATTCTTTCTCATTCTAGCTTGTCTTTTCTTGTGCCCTCTACAACCTTACCTTACCCCATTCCTGCTGCCGTCCCTCAGCTTGCTTTGGTATAGCAGTTTACACTTTTCAAAGACCTTCCTTTTACATTTTCATGTTTGATATTCTCCCAGTTCCCTCATATAGGCATCATTACTCTCATTTTAAATATAAAGAAACAGTCTTAAGAAGTAAGGCCACCAGCTCAAGATCAAATGGTGTTAGATCGTCTTCAACGGGCTCAGCCTTTGGGGAATGCTGGAACTTGAGGGACCCCGGAGAAGGGCCTGGGAGACTCGGGGTGGGGGGGTCACTGCAAAGGTCAACAGCGTGTGGTTGGGAGTGAGAGACAAAACTTATGGCAGAAAGGGGCAGAGTGGACTCCATTCCCCATGGACTCCAACCAGCATCCGAATATGTGGGCTGCCATCCATCAGTGCATGGACTTAGGCTTCACAGGGAATGTGAAAGAGCCATTGAGGTGGAAGTGGCATCTCACCCAGTACCCACAAGCTGCTAACGTGCGAGTCCTTCCTCAGAGACCCCACATACCATGAACCTCATGTCAGTGACCTTGAAGACAAGGCAGAAGCAGGTGGTTGGGGCAGAGGCTCTAAGACCATAGGGCACAAAAGTAAAACTCAGAGCAAGGCAGGGGTCTAGTCTGTTGAATTTCAGATTCATCCTTTAGTCCGGTGGCCTGGTGGACTCGGATCATTGCCTCCAGTTGAAGTCAACCAGGTGCCTCCAAAGCCACTGTTTCCTCGCTTCTCTCTGGGTGTTTGACAATGGTGGTCCTGGTGATGGAGACCACTTGAGAGGTGGAAGACTAGGAGTGTCTTTGGGAACAAGAGCTCTGCTGTATCAGAGTGGGCTCTTCAAGAGGACAACAATTTCCAGTTGCTGCTCCAGGGATGGATTGGTGGTCAGCGAACAGGATACCCAGATACTTCACACTCTACCCTACCAGGGGCTTCTGGGTGCAAACTTGCTTCCTCCAAGGAGGCAGTGTGGGCAGGCTGGCAGATCAGTTAACTTAGATGAAAGTTACAACTCAGCTGTGAATATTAAATATACAGCTCTACAAAGAGTTCCAGAAGGTTACGGAAATTATTAAACCTCTCTTACTTATGTGACAACTTTGGTGGCAAAATGCTGTCTTGCCGAGGGACAAGAAGATGGATCGCAAATGATGAACTGATGGGTTCCCTTCTGCAACTTGCTGGTGTGTCCTACTAAGAATGTCAAGTATTGTACATCTTAAAAGGGGCTGGAGGGAAATGTAAGTCAGAAAACTGCTTTAAAAAACAATCATGTCATGCTTTCTTGTATTCTTTATTGTATTTGTCTCTCTTGTGTCCGGGGCTCTTTGAACTCCCCCCGCCCACTCAAACCCCATCCCCACCCCAAGCTTTTGGCTTTCCAAGCTTTCCTAAGGAAAAACAAAGTTTGGGTTTGGTGTGGGTAAGAGTTGGATAATGGTTCCCCGGGGTACAGGCTGACTAACCTCCTACGCCTTGGGCCACGGTTGTCATAGTACCTCGTCTAAACGCCGAATCTGTCTACATTAAGCTGTATTTGAACAGCGATGATCTGCCATTTACTTGGCTGTGTTGTAACACGCTGAGACCCTGGGTGTGCACACCTGCGTTTCTTGACAACTCCCATATGCCCCAGCATGCCTTGAGGTTGGAAGACAATTAGATAATTACTTATGGCTTGGCAGTGCTCCTCTCTTATAGATCTAGGGGGCCTCTGAAGTCTCTTCTCCATTGTGGTTCCTTTTCTGGATCTTGTGCCTGCAGTCTGAGATTAATCGAACTCACCTCTCTTGTGAGTGCTTTTGAAATGCAGATTGAATTTCACTTGACATTGAATTGAAAAAAAGTTTTTGCTCCAGGTGATTCTAATGGGGTCCACGGGATTCTAACGTGGTTCAAATTAGCCTTAAATAGGCTCAGCGTATTCATTGGGAAATGAGATGCAATTCCTTTGGAGTGTTTTGGAACAATGTATGCATTAGAGAATTCACTCTTTTTTTTTTTAGATTGGAAAATTTAGTTTATTTAGAAAGTAAATTAGAGAGGAGAAAGAGAGAAGAGTTAGATATTCACCTCCCCAAGGTAAGGGGGAGACGAAAGCTTAGGAAAACATGACGTAGCCATAGCTCAGAGAACACATGGCCAAGAATTGCTTAGCAAGACAATGACCAAGAATTCACTCTTCAGCTTCCATGATATTGTTTTTTATTTATGTGATGGCCATAATCATCTCCAGAAGAAATCGTCTTGAACTCAAAAAGAAGCTTTGTTGCTATTTTGTAGCATAAATGGTTCAGTTTCTCTTAAGAAATCAGCAGTTTTAAAATAAAGGGGGTGGGGAGGGTTATTATAGCATAAGAGAGATTCAGGAGCCGTGACAATCAGTGTACTGTATGGTACTTATTTGAATCATGAGTTGAACAAAAGCTATTTGTGAGTTAGCTGTACTGGGCATTCATTAATATTGAGCAATTATTAATGTTAGGTGTGGTCATGGTATGGTGGTTATGCTTTTTTAAATGTTCTTATTAGCCAGAGATGCATTCTAAGGTATTCACAGGTGGTATGTGGGATTTCCTTAAAAATATTGTAGCAAAGAATAGTTAAGGAAGGACCGGTGGATGGGTGAAACGTGGCAAAATGCTAAGAGTTGTTGAAGGAAGGTGGTGGAGGCTACGTGGAAGCCGACAATACACATCTCTCTACTTTTAAGTGTGTTTGGAAATTTCTATAATAAAAAGATCTTTTTAAAAAATATTCCCAGCCGGGCTCAGTGGCTCAGCCTGTAATCCCGTGCCTTTGGGAGGCTGAGGTGAGTGGATTGCCTGAGCCCGCGGGTTCGAGACCCACCTGGGCAGCGAGACCTCATCTCTACAATAAATCAAAAAA
>NW_007261176.1:62704-66877 GCF_000164805.1 Carlito syrichta
GCGGTGGCCGGGAGTGGCCACTGCACTCCAGCCTGGGCGACCGAGTGAGATTCCAACTCAAAAAAAAAATTCCTTTTCTGGGTGGAGATGGAAAGCAGGAACTGGTAAATATTGTATCAGCTGATAGGAAGATCAGGTCCTGGGACCTCTTTGCTGCTAATATGCTACTCTAAAAATCTTAAAATACTTGTTTTTAAGGTTGTTTTGGGGTAGTAACTATGTTTTCTTCATTTTTCTAATGCCTACAGTGCTAAATAAATGTTCTCTAAGTTTACTTCCCATATTTTTGTTTTTAGGGGCACAGACACTTATGACTATAATGTCTACAGGATGGGTTGACTGTTGATGACATGTTCTATTATCTGTAGTAATACTCCATGTCCTGAAGTCAACTTTGCCTGTTATCAGTAGAACCATACAAGATTTCTTATGCTTAGTGTTTGCATAAGATATCTATATGACTTTTTCTATCTTTTTGCCTTCAACCTATTTGTGTGTGTATATTTATAAAGTCTATTTCTTGTAAATGGCATATAGTTGGGTCTTACTTTTGTATCCAGCTTGATAATCTCTGTCCACTTGTTAGTGTTTTGTTCATTTATATTTATTGGTTGGAGCAAGCCTACCCTCAGTCTACCCTGTTGCTATTTGCTGTTTTTTTCTTTGTTCCACTGGTTACTTGACCTTTGTTCCTTCCTTAATAGAAGAACAGGATATGCAGTAAGGAAAGCAGACCCTCTCAGGATGGATAGATACAGAATGTTAGGAGCCATTATCACATCACATTCCTTGCAAATAATGCTCCCCAGGACACAGATCCAAAACATCATGAACAAGGCACCCTAGGCAGGCATCATGCCAGCCCTGCATAATCTATCTCTGGACTTCATAGCTAGGGCCACGGTTTCCTGCCATCCCAAGGTTCAGCTCAGCCACAGCTCTTGGCCTACCTGAGGAATATAATCGACATAAATATATAATATCCCACTCAGTGATGCTGGAGGTTATTTCAGGATCTTGGACTGACCACAACCAATTGCATAACCCAGTCCATGAGTAGAGACCAGGCTGTCATCACTAAATCCCAGCTGTCTTCCTACACTGCCTGGTGTTCCCTAGATCACACCATGGGTCAATGCATTCGTTTTGGTTCTGCTCCTGATTATATACCTTTTTTCATTCTACCCAGCATCCCAGTCCTTATCCAGGACAGGAACACCATCCTGCACTCCAGCTAGGTCACCAGGCGGCCTGGTCACTTGTCCTCTGCTGTTCCTGCCCAACCTCTCCTCTTAGGCACATTTCAAATACCCAATTTCCTCTCCAGATTCTGTCTCTGCAGCCCAGAAGGGCCTCCCAAGTCCTGTCCTACCTAGTGAGTTGGCCATGTACAAGTTTCCAACAATTACCCTGCCTCCTTTTTTTTTTTTTTTTTTTTTTGCCTCATATATAGAATTTGAGCTATAATAGCCCTGGTCAGGTCATCCCTTAAGTACAATGTTCAGCCCTGGCAGGCATCACGATAGGATGGACTGGAGAATTTCTTGAGATGGTGAGTCAGAGCATGAGGGGTCTGGAAAATGCAATGTGAAAAGAATCCAAAGCACCAGGGATGTTTACCCTAGGAAAGAGAGGACTTAGAGAAGATACCATGGCTATGTGCAAGCCTTTGGCATGACACTTTGGAAATGAAGAAATGGATTTATTCTCGTGTCTCTAGAGACAAGAGTCAGCACGATGTAATATTTTGTTGTAAGATACATAGGGATAGGTGGTTGTGATTAAAAACAACAAAAAAAGTAATCTCAGCTACCTGGGAGGCCGAGACAGGAGAATCTCCTGAGCCCAGTAGTTCAAGGCTGCAGTGAACTATGATCGATGCCACTGCACTCCAGCCTGGGCAACAGGGCAAGACTCGTCTCTATTTTTTTAAAAAAGGAAAGAAAATGGATGCCAAGCGTGGCCAAAGTGCCTACCACAGGGGTGTTTAGAGGGAGGCAGCCTGGCCGTGTGTTGAAGTTGTGGGTTTGCCTTCACTGGGAGAGAGGTTGCCTGAGGGCCTCGAAAAATGTGATTTGAGGGGTCTGGGTTTTGAAATTATGCTTGGTTGATAATGGGCCACAGAGGATTTTAAAGAGGGAAAAGGAGACAGTTATTTTTTGACTAGCATGGGTTACATACTGAACATAAGCCAAAGAGGCCAAGGATACAACCCAGCTGGATCTGGACGACTCTCCCATGGGCTGGATTTCTCAGCATCTCTGCTTCATATTCCCATCTTTGGCATTCCCTGCCTACCTACTGCCTTCCTGGGGCTGCCAGTCTGACCCAGGATTTTTTGCTCCCAAATGGGGCTCCCCTGGGACCACGAAGCTGCATTCAGAGCAATTCTGTTCCCCAACCCTGTCTTCACCCCTGAGCAGTACTGGTGGCTTCTCTCCTGTAGCACACAGAAACTTCTGGAACCTCAGGCTAAATCTACCCTCTACACCTGTGCTTGGCTTACCTGCAGGCTGCTCATCACTGCCACATCCAATTCACGCTTTAGAGGACAAGGCTTTGTTGAAAATCTCTGCTCTCACTTTATTCTCTTGCATTTTTTTCCCACTGTCCCTCAAACTCACGAGACCCAAATTTACCACATAGAGTAGTCAAGCTCACGTGCATTAATAGATGCACACACAGAACACGACAGAAAAAAAAGTGCCGATGGCCATACCACTCTGGCCACGCCTGATCTTGTCCTGATCTCAGACGCTAAGTCGGGCTGGGTCTGGTTAGCACGTGGATGGGAGGAGAAAAGCGGGAGTTGCCATGGCGATGCCCCAGTTTGAAGGCCCTTGTCCCCATGTGGCATTCGGAGTAGAAGTCGGGGACTGTGAGCGATCCCTAGAAAGGTGATAGGTTAGGGGCTGGAACACGAGCCCCAGGCCTCTGATGGGGACCGCACCTGGCTGTTCCACTTAGACTATTCTCAGAATCATCAGGGTTTAGATATTCTTAGGCTGAGTGAAACGTGACACATGGGCTGCCATGGCAACACAGTTATAAATTCTGTTTTGGCCATGAATATATTTGCTTCGGAAGGCATTCTAGGATTTCTCCTTCAACCCACAGGCATAGAATTTCCTAAAACATAACAAAAGAGAACAGGCTCGTTTCTGCTTGAAAGAGGTTGCAGCCTGCCAGGGCAATGCTCTCTCTGTCTTAAACCACACAGTATGGCAGGGTGGCTTAGAGACAGAATCGGAATATGGAATGTCCAGCTCTTAGTCTGCTTTACAGCTTTCTGGGAGACTGGGAAGGGCCCTGAAAACTCAGAGTTTCGGTTGGAAAGTTGCATAGCCTATCCTAACAATACCCGGGGCTTAAAGCAGAAACTGAGGCCTTGATGATTCGACGGCATCTGAAAGCAGGCTCTTCTAAGGCACGAAACCGAGCTCACAAATTAATCTCATGCCAAACCTAGCATTTCAGACATCCACCAAAGAAGAAAATTCCACTCGCCCCTGGTTTCATTGCAAAGTGCAGCCATTCTGTGGGGGCGAGGAGGTGAGGAAGTGCTGAGTTCAGGTGTCAAAGATACGAGGAGGGATCCTTAAAAAAATCAGAATTATCTTTTCCATACAGGCTTCCCCTACTAGGTAAGTGTCCTAGGAATCCATTGGCATCTGTGTACCAGCTAGCATTGTTGTGAAAGACTAGATACGGGTTCAGTGAGTTTGGCTTCTGGAGATTCTTGCAATGGGTTTGCCCATTTCATGATGGGTGATTTAGGAGTGCACCTGCCCACACTGTGCTGAGTGTTCCGCAGTTTTGGCATGACCTCTGTGCCCCACCTTCCCTATTCACCCCAAATCGCCTCAAGTGATATTTTTTTATTTCCCGGACGAAAAAAAGTCCTCAAAAGGAAATATTTCGCCCATGTGGAAGAGGTGAAACAAAAAACGGCAGAAGCACTAAAAGACATCAACATTGAGCCGGGCTCGGTGGCTCAGCCTGTAATCCCGCGCCTTTGGGAGGCTGAGGTGAGTGGATTGCCTGGCCCGCGGGTTCGAGACCCGCCTGGGCAGCAAGACCTCATCTCTACAATAAAAAGCAAAAAATTAGCTGGGCGTGGTAGTGCGTGCCTGTAATTCCGGCTACTCGGAAGGCTGAGCGTGGAAGGATCGC
>NW_007261176.1:67229-84406 GCF_000164805.1 Carlito syrichta
ACTGCAGCCTCAACCTGCTGGGCTCCGGCGATCCTGCCGCCTCAGCCTTCCCAGTAGCCGGAATTTAAGTTCTGGGGTTTTTGTCTCCCCTCCCCCACACACGGCAGAGGAGACTGTGTCTCAAGACTTGATGCTCAGAGCAGCACTGTCGACCTGGTATGCGGAAAAGACTAAGATATACTGAGCTCCTCCGCAGTTCCAGGCATGGAGGTAGGGTGGGGAGTACCACAGGTGGGAGTCAAGCACAGATGCTGCCTTCAAGGAGCCCACCCCGGTGCACAGAGGTGAAAACAAGGATGTCAGTGGCCGTGAAGTGCCTTCCCAGAAAACCCATCTAGGGACGTCACAACAAAATAGAACGTGATTGGTTTAACTCTTGCCTCTGCATGATCAACACACAGGGAAGCTCTGAGCGCCACGGGAGGCCAGAGGTGGTCACGGCCGCCGGATCCAGAAATGGCTTGGTGCAGATGGCATCAGATGGGCCGTGGAGAAGGGTACCACTGAAGCTGGTGGGGTGAAGAGGGCAGGCCAGGAAGAAGCATCAGGACTAAAGTCTCAGAGGTGATGTTTGGGGTATTCAGGGAGCAGTGAGAATTGTTCAGTGTGTCTGTAATTTAGGAACTTTTGCTTGGAGTGCACAGCAGAACTAAGGACCATCAATCTCATGGCGACCTTCAGCTGCCTTTGAAGGTTTTTGAGCAGAGACATGACATAATGCAAGTGTACCGACATGTGTTCCCCAAGCGGGGGAACATCACCCAGAGATCACTTTCCCTTCTGGAAGATTAAACTTACAGATGGCGGGCCCATGGGGAGTCTGTGGAAGGTTATCCCAATCTGGTTTCATCTACCCGGTTCCTGTGTTCTGAGGCTTTCGAAGCATCCAGATGGCCTTCTTCCCCCAACTGACTTTTAAAAATAAGAGATTTATTCTCCAAAGCCATCCAGGGATTGTCTTTCTTATCTCACACGGCGGGAGGGAAGGAAAGGATGTCATAAGTTTGTGTGTTGGACATTTGACAAATACGAGAACGAGAGTGTGTTTGTTCTGAACCCATGTCCAGAGGGCTTCGGGTTCCGCTTCTAGGCTGTCAGTTGGCACCTGGGAAAGCATCTCTTGCTGCGCATTCCATGCTGTGAGACGACACCTTCGTGGGCGTTTACTGCCAGATTCAGCCAAAGGGAGGAGGTGAGAAACCAAAGCTTATGAGGGTTCAAACGGCAGCGAGCCAGAATCCTTCTCTGTACCACTTCCCAGGGTAACCCAGGTGTTCTGGGTTCCCACTGAAGGCAGTCCATGAAGGTGTGGGGGAGGGAAAGAGGATATTGTGTAGGAGAAAAGGCCAAGAAAGAAGGAAGTGAGGACGAGGCACCCCGGTGGGGAAGTCCTGTGGAAGATAGCACACTGTTTAACATCTAGCAGGCCTTCTGGGCGCCAGGCCCTTACCAGTCTCTTTTTAATTCTCACTGCTGCCCTAACAGTTAGACACTGGGGGCCCCATTTTGTGGAGGACAGAATAGTCTCCTTGGGGTTCTGTTCACTGCCCAAGGACACACAGCTGCTCAGGGAGGGGCTGGCTGGGTTCCAGCCTAGGCATTTGGTTCCAAAGCACCCTCTGACGTGAATGGGAGGGAGATGGGTACAGGGCCTGAGTGAGGAAGGGGCTTTGGGAACCGGCACCACCAGCAGCTCCTCACCCCTCCGAGCAGGGGGCACCCACCCAGGTCTGGAAGGAGGCCCGTTAGAGGTGGGGCGGGGGGGATTCTGGAGCCTGGGTTCTGTGGGCAGGTATGCCGAGGCTCTGTTCACAAACACAGCACTTTTGTAAGAAAGCAAAGAACCATCTGGAGAAGTGGAAGTCGATTTGTGAAAGCAGAAGATGAACAGATGATAGGAGGAATTAGAGTGGGTTGGAAACACTTAGAGAGTCAAAGGCAGGGCTTGGAAGACGCACGGTGGTGATGGTTGCATAACACGAACGTACTTAATGCCCTGAATTGTACACTTGGTAAGATTTATGGTCTGCAAATTTTGCCACTGTCAAAAAATCATTACAGTTCCATAAGATGAAGAGTTCTAGAGACTGGCCACACTCACTGTTCTAAACGTTCCCAAACTATACTACACGCTTAGAATGGTTAAGATGACAAGTTTTATGTTACGTACATTTTGCTACAATACAAAAGATATTTTAAAAAAAATAAAGGCCTGGCTTTTCCACTTGTCAGGGGAATCTGGCAGTGGGCAGGACTTCCTGGTTCAAGTTCATCCAAGGGCCCCTTTGGGGTGAATGGAGAGCTGGCTGTTGAGACTGCATGGGCCGCCTTGGGGGCAGATCACAGCCCAGAGGTGACTCTGGCCACAGAGGGGATGTATAATGTTGACGAGTCGGAGGGTCACCTTCTTGAGTGCTAGGATGGAATTTGATGTTCACGAACTGCAAGTTTTTAAAAGCTGGGACTGACATCCATCCTGAGCTACCTCCTTAATTCGTTTTAAATTGAATACCCAGACTGCTCGCAAAAGTGGGATTATGGAAGCAGATGAGAAGGCAGTCATCTGGAATGGTTGTTTTAAGTTTTATTTTTTGGCAACTGAAACCACTCTGTGCCAGGCAAATATCGTGCTATGTAGTTTGCCCATGGTTCTCTTGAGGGGAGTTGGAAAGTGGCTGTTCTATAAGGAGAATGAGCTGCCGGGAGTTAGGGGGGATCAAACTTCTGGCCTACCGGTGAAATATCCTTATTTGAAGACCTCAAGTTTCCTTGCCACATTCAGGTAGTCAGTCTATCGGAGATTATGACCATGGGAACACTACTTCTGAACAAAGACAATCTGGTTTGGAATCCAAGCTCTATCGTTTGTCATAGTGGCTCAGGCAAGGGACTTAAGTTTTCTGACATTTATTTTATTTTTTGAGTTGGAGTCTCACTCCATCCTATAGGCTGGAGTGCAGTAGCACGCACACAGCCACCCCAGGGTTGACTTGCTGGACTCCGGTGATCCTTCCGTCTTAGCCTTCCAAGTAGCCGGAACTATAGGCATGTGCTACCATGCCTGGCTAATTTTTAATTTATTGCAGAGATGAGGTCTTGCCAAGTTGCCCAGGCGGGTCTTGAACCCATAGGTTCAGGCAATTCCCTCACCTTGGTCTCCCAAAGTGCTGGGATTACAGGCTTGAGCCACCATGCCCAGTCCTGAGCTTCATTTTTATAATAGAGAAAAACAGTACACCTTCCTGTATGGGTTGAATGCCATAATCTAATAAGAGGTGTACCCAAAACTCCCAGCACCATGTCTGTCACATAGTAAATGCTCAATAAATGGTTTCTACCCCATCAGAATGGGATGAAGATAAAGTCCCCAGTCAAGGGAGCTTTCTGCCCTGGGTAAGTAACTGCCCCTTCCCCAAACACCCCCTCCCACAGTCGTGAAACAGATGTGAACCATCTGCGCTTGACGTTCCTAAGCCTTAGCATGCCCAAGCAGTAACTGCTCCTTTTTCACGTGACAGAACCTCCTGCCAGGAACCCTTCCAGACCCGCTGGATGGGATTCGTGACGGTGCTTGAGAATCTTGGATTCTGCTCTTGGCTGGGCTCTGAATCACTGCCTGTCAGTCAAACCCCCTTTCTTCTCTGAGCATAGCTTTTCTTACCTAAAATGGCAAGTGCAAAGTCTTTTTGATCCCTGCAGGGTGAGGACTTAGTCACAGCACATCTCCCAGGTGCTGAATGCTAGCTTGTACTAATTCCCCGGGCATTCTGTGGGGCCACAAGGAACAGCAAGGTACTGAGGCATCACAGTGAATGCAAGAAGAATACAACCCAGGAGCTGACCAGCTCTTCAAAGAGCATGATTCTTAAAATGGGACTCAACTCTCATTACACAAGTGAAGTATATATGAAAGCATTACAGTAAGTCCCCTACATACAAACCTTCAAGTTACAAACTTTGATGATTTACACCTGCTTTTTTTAATGCATTATTTCTCTCCACCAGGTGTCAGCATAGTCTGTTAAATACATGCCATACTCTATAGCTGATTGTGTTAGTTGGGTACCTAGGCTAACTTTGTTGGACTTAAAACAAATTGGATTTATAAACATGCTTTTGAAACAGAACTCATTTGTATGTTGGGAACTTCCTCTACAAAAAAAGCACAGCTTCCTTTACACTCTAAGATCCAAACCTCCTCTGGAGATACAACCATGCTAATAGTAAAGACCCTTCCAGACCTCTGACTGTACCACTACACACATATACATAAATCCTTCAAAAACATGGGGGCTTTTTTGGTATGATGATATCATACTATATGAATGGTGTTAAAACTTTTTTTCACTTGATAATATATGTTGGAAATCTTTCCCTTTTCATCTCTTTAATTTAATTGTACATAGTATTACATAGGGTAGACAGGCTGTCTTTTTATTGGCTTTTTTTTTTAACTGTTCTCTTATAGATGGGCTTAAAGTTGTTCCTTTTTTTTTTGATCTTATAAACAATCTCATAATGATCATCCTTGTCTATTTTCCTTAGGAACATCTGTGCATATTTTTCTACATAGGTAATGAGAAGAGAGGAAAATGCAACTTTTATGGGTTAAATCCGGAATGAGGCATAAAATTTTATGACTTTATTCTCTGATTAAGAATAAGAGAATTATAAACTCGAGAGTGTATTTAAGAAAAAGTAAGGGGCAGGGAAACTGATCAGAGAAACATATACTCTAAAAACTATTTCAAAGTATAACTTTGTAATAATCAAATATGAGGCTGTAGTTTAGGGTCCATTCAAAACATGTATGGAACTGCATGGGTCACATCCCATGTTTTAAGATCTCTATAGAATCCTACTGGATTTAAACATTTTTGGCCAATAAACTCTTGGGGAAAAAAAGAGGACTATCCTATCACATAATAGATCATAAAACTAATGTAATCAAAGCCATGTGGTATTACAGTACTAACCCATAGTCAAACAGCACAGGGTGGGTCCAATCAGACCTTAGCATAAGTAAGAATCCTGAAGAAAGGTCATCCACATGGGTAGAAAAGGGAAATGTGTTTCATAAAATACGGGACAGTAATCAGTTTGCTATTTGGAAGTTTAATTTCTATGCTCACTTCATACAATATACCCAACTAGATTCTAGGTAAATTAAAGAAATAACTGTGAATAATTAAACCTTAAGCCGGTACAACAGTTTTAGAAAACAATTTGATAGCAAAACGCGTAATTCTGAGAAATGTTTATTACTTCTAAGCTGGTCATTTCATTTTCTTTTCTTTCTTTCTTTTCTTTTTTTTGAGTTGGAGTCTCACTCTGTCGCCCAGACTGGGGTGCAGTGGCACACTCCTGGCCACCGCAGCCTCGACCTGCTGGGCTCCGGCGATCCTTTTGCCTCAGCCTTCCAAGTAGCTGCATGCGCTACCACGCCCAGCTAATTTTTTTGATTTATTGTAGAGATGAAGTCTCACCAAATTGCCCAGGCGGGTCTCGAACCCACGGGCTCAGGCAATTCACTCACCTCGGCCTCCCAAAGCGCAGGATTACAGGCTGAGCCACTGAGCCTGGCTTGGTCATTTCATTTTCAAGTGTCAAGTCTAGATAAATAAACCTAAGAAAGAATTTGACATGTCACATTCTTCTTTAACATTATTTAAAATAGCACAGAATTTAGAAACTGCCCAAGCATCCAACAAAAAAGCATGATGAAGTAAATTAAGGACTCCAATACAGTAGCCAACAGCCCTTAGAATAAGGAAACCTTTGGGTTGTGCTGTCTTTACCCAATGCAAATTTTAAAAAGCAAAATTTGCAAGACAGTGTTTTAAGAAATAGAATGTCAGCAAGATGGCAAAGTGGAACTTTCCAGCATTCATCTCCCATGCAGGAAACCAATTTGAACAATTATCCACACACAAAAACACCTTCACACAAGCTATGGAAACCAGGCAAGAGAACACAGCACCCGGGTGTAACCCAGCAATAAGTACAGACACACTGAAGAGGGTAGGAAGGACAGTTTTGACGTCCCCAACATTACCTCTGCCCAACCCCAGGCAGCACAGTGTGGAGAGAGGCTCTCCATGTAAGCACTGGATTTAGCATCAGATCTTAACACTGGGCCCATCCCAGGAAAAACCTCAGTGTCATAGAGGGCCTCAGACTCCAGGCTGGTACCCTTGGGCTGAGCATAAAGGTCCACTCCGGCACCAGGCCTACCTGGTGGACTTCTGCAGGCCCCCTCACTATCAGGCCTACGCCAGTATTGGGATGGCCCTTGTAGCTTCAGACTTTGTGTCCTTCCCAGCCCAGGTAGGCCCCTGCAGCCTGAGCCATCACGTCAGCACCCGCAAACCCAGCCTCCAGACCAGTCCTCAGAGCTCCAGACTTCAGACTCACCCCAGGTTCCACACCAGACCTAAGCCAGGTTGGTCTACACAGCACCGGGCTTCAGGTCCACCACAGTGCCAGGTTAGCACCCCTGACCACAGGCACCAGGTCAGAACCTGCGGCGCCATGCTCCAGCAGACCCAGGATTTAATTCAGTCCCAGTATACCCCAGCACTGGGCTAGCCTTCACAGATCCAGGCTCCAGGACCACCCCCGTGAACCCAGGTTCTAAGCCAGCCCTTATGGACCTAACCTTCACACCAGTGCCCACGTTTCCGGGCACAGCACTCGTGGATTCAGGTTCTACACTTTCTTTAGCACCAGGTCAGCCCCTGTGGCCCAGAGCTCCAGAGGACCCAGGGTCCAAATCTACACCAGCAGGCTCTAGTGCCTGGTGGCCCCTTGTGGACCAATGTTTCAAGCCAGCCCCCATGTTTCCAGTACCTAAGCTTGCCCCCATAGACTTGGGCTCCAGGCCTGTCCCAGTGGACCCAGACATGGGACGCATCCCAGTGCCTGACCAGCTCCTACATTTCCAGGTTCAAATTCCACCCCATATCAGGTCAGTCCCTGTGGACCCAGGCCTCATGCTGGCCTCCACAGACCCAATTAATAGGTCCATCATAGTGGATCCAGGATCCAGGCCAAACCCTGTGGCCCCAGGTGCCAGGATCACCCACCTGCTGACTCAGACACCAGGCCAACCTGCCCAAGGACTCCAGCAGCAAACCCACCAGTGGACCATACCAGGTGGCCTGCCCAGAATCTCTGAACAGGCTAATGGTAGAATTTTCCCAAATAAAGCCAGTCTGCAAAGACTGCAGTAAGTTCCTACTTCCTCAAATGTGTAGACACCAACCCATGATCACAGGATCAAGAACAATCAGGGAAACCCAACATACTAAAGGAACGAAATAAAGGACCAGTTACTGCCTTAAAGAAATGGAAATTTGTAAACTTTCTGAACATTCAACATAACTGTTTTAAGAAAGTTCAGTGACTCTCAATGCAGGAAAACAATAAGTGACCCATGTGAGAAATTTAACAGAGAGATTGAAATTATTTTGTTAAAAATCAAACACAGATTCTGGAGCTGAAAAAAATGAGTGAAATGAAAAATGCAACAGAAAATATCAACAACAGAATTGGTCAAGCAGAAGAAAGAATCTGTGAACTCAAAAACAGGATATTTGAAAATACACAGATAAGAGAAAATAATGGAAAGAAAAAGAAAACTGATGGTGTTTATGGGATAGCATCAGAGTAGCAAACATTTGAGTTATAGGAATTAGGAGAGAAATACAAAATAACACAAAGCTTATTTAAAGAAATAACAGCAGAAAACATTCCAAGTCTGGGGAAAGATGTACAAGAAAGTCAAAGGTCTCTAATCAGATCCAATTCAAACAAGACCACACCAAGACATCATCAAACTGTCAAAATCAAAGACGAAGAGAAGATTCTGAAAGCAAGGGAAAAGAGGCATATCACATACTAAGGGAATTCCAGTAATGCTGGAACTTTACAGGCCAGGACAGGGTGGGATGACATAGTTACAGTGCTGACAGAAACCAACTGCCAACCAAGACTTTACCAGGCAAAGCTGTTTGTCAGATGAAGGAAAGATAAATACTTTCCCAGATGAACAGAGTCTGAGGGAATTCATCGCTACCAGACCTATCTTACAAGAAATACTAAAGGAAGTTCTTCAAGCTGAAAGAAAAGGACTCTAGTAACAAAAAATATGGAAGTGTGAAACTCTCTGGTAAAAGCAAATACACAATCAAACTCAGAATAGTCTAAGACTGTTATGATAATGTGTAAATCACATATCTTTAGTATTAGGTTAAAAGACAAAAACTACAGAAAATGATAATAGCTACAGTAATTTTTCTCTTTTTTAAGTTGGATTCTCACTCTGTCACCCAGGCTAGAGTGCAGTGGCACGCTCACAGCCACCAAAGCCCCGACCTGCTGGGCTCAGGCGATCCTTCCACCTTAGCCTTCCAAGTAGCCAGAACTACAGGCATGAACTACCATGCCCGGCTAATTTTTGATTTATTGTAGAGACGAGGTATCTCCAAGTTGCCCGGGTTGGTCTCGAACCTGTGGGCTCAGGCAATCCACTCTCCTTGGCCTCCCAAAGTGCTGGGATGACAGGCTGAGTCACCGAGCCCGGCCCCAACAGCATATTAAAAGGATCATTCATTCCATAATCAAGTGGGACTTATCCCAGGAAAGCAAGCATGGTTTATTATACACAAATCTACAAATGTGATACATCACATTAACAGAATGAAGGACAAGAACCATATGGTCATTTTAATAGATGCAGGGAAATCATGAGACAAAATTCAACTTCCTTTCAAAATAAAAATTCTCACCAAATTAAGTATGGAAGAAATATACCTCAATACAATAAAGGCCATGTATGACAAACCCACAGCCAGCATCATACTCAATAGAGAATAGCTGAAAGCTTTTTCAGAACAAGACAAAGATGTCATTCTCCCCACTTCTATTCTGCATAGTCCTAGCCAGAGCAGTTAGGCAAGAGAAAGAAGTAAAGGGCATCTAAATTGGAAAAGAAGAAGTTAAATTGTCCCTGCTTGCAAAGACATAATCTTATATACTAAAATATAAAGACAAAGACTCAAACCAAAAGCTATTAGAACAATAAATGAATTCAGAAAATTGGAGGATACAAAATCAACACACAAAAGTCATTGTATTTCTGTGTACTAACAATGAATTATCCAGAAATCAAGAAAACAACCCTATTTACAATAGCTACAAAAAAATTAAGAATAAATTTAGCCAAGAAGTGAAAAACCTATATACTGAAAACTATAAAACATTGATGAAAAGAATTGAAGACACAAATAACTGAAAAGATATCCTGTGTTCATAGATGAGAAGAATTAACATTGTTAAAGTGTCCATACTACCCAAAGTGATCTGCAGATTGAATGCAATCCCTATCAAAGTGTCAATGACATTTATCACATAAACAGGAAAAAAATTCTAAAATTCGTATGGAAACACAAAAGACTCCAAATAACCAAGCAGTCTTGAGCAAAAAGAAAAAAGCTAAAGGCATCATACTGCCTGACTTCAAAATATACTACATAGCTTAGTAATCAAAGCAGCATGGTCCTGGTATAAAAATAGACACATTGGCTGGGTGTGGTGGCTCGCACCTATAATCCCAGCACTCTGTGAGACCAAGGCAGAGGATCGCTTGAAGCCAGGAGTTCAAGACCAGCCTGAGCAACATAGCGAGACCCTGTCTCTTCATAAAATAAAAATTAAAAAATCTAGCCAGGCATGGTGACACAAAACGAGTAGCCCTAGCTACTCAGGAGGCTAAGGTGAGAGGACTGATTGAGCCCAGGAGTAAAAGGTTACAGTGAGCTATCATTGCACCACTGCACTTCAGCCTGGGTGACAGAGCAAGACCCTGTCTCCAAATCAAACAAACCAACCCAAAACCCAAAACAAGACATATAGACCAATGGAACAGAATAGAGACCCCAGGAATTAATCCATGTGTGCGGTCAACTGATTTTCACCTAAGATGGCAAGAGCATGCTATGGGGCAGCGGGGACAGGACAGTCTCTTCAGTCTGGTGCTGAGCAAACTAGGTATCCACATGCAGAAGAATGAAATGAGACCCCCGTCTCACACCATCTACAGAAATCAACTCAAAATGGATGAAAGACTTAAACATCAGACCTGAAATTGTAAAACTACTGGAAGAAAACATAGGGGGAAAGCTCCGTGACTTTGGTCTGGGAAGAGATTTTTGGGGTATGATCCCAAAAGTACAAGTGACAAAAGGGAAAAGAGACAAATGCAGTGACGTCAAACAAAAACTACACTGCCAAGGACACAGTGGACATAGTGAAGGGACAGCCTAGAGAGAGGAAGAAAATATTTGCAAACCAGACTTCTGACAAGAGCTTAACAACCAACATATGTAGGAAATGTAGATACTCAACAGCAAAAAAACAGATACCACAATTTAAAAATGAGCAACTGATCTGAATAGACATTTCAGCTTAACAACCAACATATGTAGGAAATGTAGATACTCAACAGCAAAAAAACAGATACCACAATTTAAAAATGAGCAACTGATCTGAATAGACATTTCTCAAAAGAAGACATACAGATGACCAGAGGATATATTTTAAAATGTTCAATATCGCTTATCACCAGAGAAATCCAACTGAAAACACTTGGAAATGTCATCTTACCCCATTAAAATGGCTGTTATGGCAAACACAAAAGTTAAGTGTTGGCCAGAATGTAGAGAAAAGGGAGCCCTTGGTAGGGATGTGAATTAGCACAGCCATGATGGAAAACTGTGTGGAGGGTCCTTACAAAATTAGAAATAGGAGGGGGTTAGGGTTCAGAAACTCCCGATGGGGCACAATGATCAGTATCTGGGGAGTGGGCCACCTGAGACCCAACCCCCCCACCACCACATAATGTATCCATGTAACAAGAATGTATGTGTGCCCCCTGAATCTCAAATGTAAAAAAATGATTAAAAACAGAACTACCCTGTGATCCAGCAATTCCACTACAGGGTATGTATCCAAAGGATAGGAAGTCAGTATATTGAAGTGACATCTCACTCACATTCCCGCATTATTTACAGTAGCCAAGATACAGAGTCAACCTCAGTACCCACCAACGAATGAATAAAGAAAACGTTGCACATTATGCACAATGGAATACTATTCAGCTTTAAAAAAGAAGGGTATCCTGCTATTTGTGACAGCATGGATGAACTTGGAAGACAGTAAGAAAGCCACAGAAAGACAAATACTGCGTGATCCTATTGATTTTTTATCTTTTTTATTTTTTTGAGTTGGAATCTCACCCTCACCCAGCCTGGAGTGCAGTGGCAAACTCACGGCCACTGCAGCATCGACCTGCTGGGCTCCGGCGATCCTTCTGCCTCAGCCTTCCAAGTAGCTGGAACTACAGGTGCACACCACCACGCCCAGTTAATATATATATATATATATATTTGGGTTTATTGTAGAGATGAGGTCTCACCAAGTTTCCTAGGCTGGTCTCGAACCCCTGGACTCAGACAATCCTCTAGTCTCAGCCTCCCAAAGTGCTGGGATTATAGGCTGAGCCATTGCGCCCGGTGCATGATCTTATTTATATGTGGGATCTAAAAAGGCTGAACTCCTGGAAGCGAGAGCAGAGTGGTGGCGACCAGGGATGAGGGAGAATGGTGGGTGTCCTTAGGGAGATGCTGATCAAAGGATACAATGTTTCAATTAGACCGGAGAAAAGAGTTCAGTAGATCTAGGTACCTGGTGACTACCGTTAATAACAATACGTTGTGTATTTGAAAATCGCTAAAAGAGTAGATTTTACAGATTCTCACCACAAAAGATAAGTATGTGAAGTATGCATGTTAATTAGGTCAACTTAGCTATTCACAATGTATATTTCAAGACATGTTATACACAATTTTTGTCAATTTAAATAAATATTTTTTAAATGTTTAAAAAAATTTAAAGTAAATACATTGTGTGTATAACCAGGTTAAAAAAAAAATCATGCCAGTAAAAAAAATGCAAGCTGTCTTTGGATGGTGAGAAAACAGGGGACTGTTTTTTCTATTTTTCAGTACTGTACTTTCCGATTTTAAAAACTCATTAGCACATAAGAGTTTTATAATTTATTGTCTCACTCAACAGTCACTTTTTTGAGAATTACAGCGTGTCAGGCACACTCTTAGGCACTAGGGCTGTAGCAGTAAAAATGAGATATATGGGTCCTGTTTTATAGTGTAGAGGAAGAAATAACCAATTAACCATTAATAACTAAAACTGAACTGGGCATGGTGGCTCACACCGGTAATCCCAGCACCTTGGGAAGCTGAGGTGGGAGGATCGCGTGAGCCTGGGAAGTTGAGACCAGCCTGGGCAACATAGCAAGACCTTGTCTCTACAAAATAATGAAAAAATTCGCCGGGCAGGTGGCACACTCCTATAGTCCCAGCCACTCAGGAGGCGATGGCAGAAGGATTGCCTCAGCCCAGGAGGTCGAGGTCATACCACCGCACTCCAGCCTAGGTACCAGAGTGAGACCCCGATTCCAAAGGAAAAAAAAAAAAAAGAAAACTAATTAATAAACTTGAGAATGCTAATAGACACACAAGCAGGGTAGCATGGTAATTAGGGGGAGACCACTTACAGGGTGGCAAGGGACAATATCTGAGGAGATGACACAGGAACCAGAATGAGACTGAGCTTGCCTGGCAGAGTCAGGAACAGCATTCCCGAAAGATGGAACAGCAAACTGATGAAGAGGTAGCTAGAATTATCTTAGGTTGCTCACCTAATGGAGCAGTAATTAAAGCATATTTAAAATTTCTCCTCACAGATCATATCCATGGTTTATTCGTCTCAGGGTCTGGCTACAGCTATGCTCTGGGTGCGCTCCTATCATCTTCTGCCTTCTGTGTATAAATTTTGCCCCAACTGTGTTTCTGAAAAGTTTACAAGGACTTGTGCCAGATACCAGGCCAGGAAGGACAACCCTCGAATCGGCAGGCACGTGTCTCTTTGTGCTTCCATATGCATCCGTCATCTGTTGTTTACAGGGTTTCCAATCATATTTTTGCCAAGTAAAATATTAGCAATATTAGCTGAGAATTGATTCTGAGACATAAGGCCGTGACTGAGCCTGGCAGTATTTAACAAGAAACACAGTCAACACTTCATGACTTTAAAGCTTGCCAGATACACTATGCCTGTTCTCCCCAGTATTATCAGGGTCTCTAAGAAAGAAGGAAAACAGCTACGTAGCCAGCAAGTGGCAGGCCCACGTTTGAAGCAAGGCCCCGCTGAAAGTCCTGGCTCTTCCGATCCAGACAGTCAGCTCTAAGCCCGTCTCAGCTCCGGGCCACCTGTCTTGGTTCAGTAGCAGAAAAGCCTGCGTCTGGGTTTGATAAATTCTCCCAAATAAACAGACCGTTCGCTGAATCAGCCCTGGATATGGCTGCGTGGACAAGTCATCAGTCTGAGAAGTAAACACGAACGCACTCACAGCTCATAAATTTCCATCGCATTCCCCAGGAGGGCGGGCAGCCAGGAGCCCTCGGGGTAGCGGCCAGTCCTGCCGATGCCCGGCAAACACAGCAGCCCTCGGGAGGAGACGGAGAGCCGGGCCCTACGCTGCCTTTTTCAGTCGAAGAGCAGGAGGCTGACCCCTAGTTACCTAATACCCAAGACTGGGAAAGGCGCCCATGTCAAACCGGCATCAGACCAGAGACCTGAGCTGATAGCGCCAGTGTGCAGAGAGCCGAGACGGCTTTGGCTTTGTCCCTGCGATTCCCTTCCTCGGTGGACCTGGTGCCTTGGACTGCTGGTCTGTGGTCCAGCCTGGCTGCTCTCAGCCTCCTCATTGCTATGCCCTGACACAAGAGGGACTACCCTGAGATCCTCCTGGCCTGAGTTCAGGAGTCCACAGGGTGAGGGCAAACTCTGCCTGGGCTGGTGACCTACTCTTCCCTTGGGCAACAGCAGTGACCCAAGATGCGGACTTTAAAGAACTGACTGTGCCAGGTGCAGTGGCTCACGCCTGTAATCCAACTCTTTAGGAGACTGAGGCAGGGGGATTGCTTGAGCCCAGGAGTTTGAGACCAGCCTAGGCAACATAGCAAGACCTCATCTCTACCAAAAAAAAAAAAATCAAAAAATTAGCCTGGTGTGGTGGCACACACCTGTAGTCCCAGCTACTTGGGAGGCTGAGGCTGGAGGATCACTTGAACCCAGGAGGTTGAGGCTGTGGTGAATCGTGATGGTGCCATTGCATTCCAGCCAGACTCAGTAATAATTGAGTCAGAGACCAACTCGATGATAATCATGATAATGGTAATAATAATAATAAGTTGATTGATAGCTCAGCATAGGCTACTCAGCCAAGGTCTGCACGGCCAGGGCCAGGGGGGGAATGAACATGGCTCCCATGCCCCAGGTAGAGCATGCCTGTCACCTGCTGGGTTTGGGGCAGAGGGTTGACATCAACAGGACTTCTTCTTCCTCCTCGGTAATGTGGGATGCCAGGGAGGGCACACACACCAGAGAGCCGATGGTCAGATCCTCGAGCTTCACAAAAGCCTGACCATGAACAGCATCCTTCCTACCCAAGGGAATGCCTGCAGCAGCCAGGCTGTGGTGGGCTTACTGCCCTCCTGCTGTTTCGTGGGAGAGAAGAGAATTCATGGGCCATGGCCGGCCATCTGAGGACAAAGGTGACTGGGAGGCTTTGACTAAACATTCAGAAGCATCAAAGGTTAGAAGACATCTCTCAGAGGCTGCACCTCAGAGGACCATGGCTGTCCAAGGTTCTCAGCTAGATGCAGCCCTGCACCTAGGCCGCTGCCCCTCCACTGGGATGCGGAATTAGAGTGAATTTCTGGGAGCCTAAAAATAAAACATACTCCTTCCTGCTTTACCTGGGAGTCTTTTCTGCACTCACTGTGGACGGTGGTCAGCACTGAATGAGAGCTGGTAATAGTCTTCTTACCCAAGAATCTGTGATTTTAGGGCTGGGTGTAGTGGCTCATGCCTGTAATCCCAGCATTTTTGGAGGCTGAAGGGGAAGGATCACCTGAGCACAGGAGTTCAAGATCAGCCCGGGCAACACAGGGAAACCTCCTCCCTACAAAGAAGAAAAAAATTAGCTGGCTGTGGTGGTGTGCACCTGTAGTCCCAACTACTTGGGAAACTGAAGCAGAAGGATTGCCTAAGCCCAGGAAATTGAGACTACAGTGAGCTATGATTATGCCACTGTATTCCAGCCTGAACAGAGCAAGACCCTATCTCTTAAAAAAAAAAAAGCCGGGCTCGGTGGCTCAGCCTGTCATCCCGCGCCTTTGGGAGGCTGAGGTGAGTGGATTGCCTGAGCTCGCAGGTTCGAGACCCGCCTGGGCAACTTGACGAGACCTCATCTCTACAATAAACCAAAAAATCAGCCGGGCGTGGTAGCGCATGCCTGTAATTCCGGCTACTCGGAAGGCTGAGGCGGAAGGATCACCGGAGCCCAGCAGGTCGAGGCTGCGGTGGCCGGGAGCAGCCACTGCACTCCAGTCTGGGCGACCGAGTGAGTCTCCAACTCAAAAAAAAAACAAACAAAAAAACAATCTGTGATTTCAGTCTTTCCTCCCGTTTGTAGGTCTAGAAAAGCAATGAGTATTGAAATCAGTATTCTGTGACCTGGCGTTCTCAATCTTCCTCCCAGTATAGACCGGACTAAATGTCTGCAGAACTCCCTGGGAAGGCACAGAAGCCTGCTCACAGCTGGGGGCCTGGCCCCTCCCTCTTCTAGCCTGTTCTTGGCTGCACGTGGGAGAGCTCGGCCACATGCAGATGAGATTTGGGGGAAAACAAAGTGAGAGAGGCTGGTTTAACTCCAGACCCGCATGCACGGCTGCGTTCATGATCACACCAAAGAGGAAGACATTAACAGGCAACCTTTCTGAATCAAGGTGACCAGAACATCCCCTCTGGTCCCCACACGAGCACCTCATGAGCGTTCCGCAGACCCCACTTTGGGAAACTCTTCGTAGTGGATTTATTGGAAGGCATGGCTTTGTGATCTCTGTAACTGAGCTCAGCTCATCGACTCCCCTGTCTTCTGATGGCGGGGGATTCACGCCAGGAGGCTCAGTTTCTCCTGGTTTCAGTCACAGCCAATTCGGGACTCAGACCCTGGCCATCTAAGATCCTGTCCTCTCCGCCTCGCTTCAGCCACTGCTGCACTCCAGTTCTCGGCAGGGCTCAAGTGTGATCCCGTCTGTTAACTTTACCTGGGTTTTCTATCCCCTGCATCCCCACTCTACAATGGACGTTCTTTTTTCTTCTGCATTACATCCAGCAACTTTTGTGGGATTTGGTATGGGTACAAAGTAACCCAGTCAGCAAGGGGTCGGTGGGGGGAGGTCGGAAAATTTCAGGGATCCTTAAAGCCAGATCCGGATTTTACCAGAACAGTCAAAACTCACTTTAGTCTTGGGACACAGGGCTGATGGGAGCCAGCACCAGCGATCAGAAGGTGGCTCCAGTTTCCTCATTCATGACGCATTTGAAAGTCATTGAAAATAACTTGCTTCTATTTCAACCTGCACCCCTTCCTTCATTCATGTATTAAGTGCCTTCTGCATGCCAGGTCCTGGATGCAAGGATGAAAAGATGGAATCCTTGAGTCCAAGAGGCTCACAGCCTGGGAGAGAGTCAGACTAGCCAACAGTGAGTACTCCACACAATAAACGTGACAAGGGAACCAGGGGAAAGATTGTAGGACTCTGCCTGCAGGAATCAGGAAGGCTTCCTCAAGGAGGTGATTCTTGAACGGAGACTTGGAGAACACGTAGAATTTCATCAGGGGGTTTCAAGGTGTGAGGCAGGGGGGTCTGTGAAGATTTTCTTAACGGAAGGAACTACATGTGCAAAGGCCTAGACCCGTGAGGGGACCGAGCGGTTGGGGAAAAGCAGGTCCAGGATGTTTCAAGTTCAAGTTCAGGATGGTTCACGCTCTGCTAGGTGCTGTCAGAGGCTTATGGCGTTGTCTGATTTCACCTTTAAAGCAGTTCTAGCCGGGCTCGGTGGCTCAGCCTGTCATCCCGCGCCTTTGGGAGGCTGAGGTGAGTGGATTGCCTGAGCCCGCAGGTTCGAGACCCGCCTGGGCAGCGAGACCTCATCTCCACATAAATCAAAAAAATCAGCCGGGCGTG
>NW_007261176.1:84426-90823 GCF_000164805.1 Carlito syrichta
GGCTACTCAGAAGGCGGAGGCGGAAGGATCGCCGGAGCCCAGCAGGTAGAGGTTGCGGTGGCCGGGAGCGGCCACTGCACTCCAGTCTTGGCGACAGAGTGAGACTCCGACTCAAAACAACAACAATAACAACAGCAACAACAACAAAAAAAGCAGTTCTGTGAGGCCAGGCTCGGTGGCTCAGCCTGTCATCCCAGCACCTTGGGAGGCCAAGGTGAGTGAATTGCCTGAGCCCGCGGGTTCGAGACCCACCTGAGCAACTTGGCGAGACCTCATCTCTACAATAAATCAAAAAAATCAGCCGGGCGTGGTAGCGCATGCCTGTAATTCCGGCTACTCGGAAGGCTGAGGCGGAGGGATCGCCGGAGCCCAGCGGGTCGAGGCTGCGGTGGCTGGGAGCGGCCACTGCACTCCAGTCTGGGCGACAGAGTGAGACTCCGACTCAAAAAAACCAAATAAATAAATAAAGCAGTTCTGTGGAAAAGGCACTGCTGGGCCACTGGGCAAGTGAATCTAAGCTAAGACAGGTCCATTGACGTAAGCAGGGCCCCACAGTCCCATGACGGGGAAGAGCGAGTTCCATTCCCCTGGACTCTAACAGGTGTCTGGGTATGGAGTGCAGAATTCTTTAAGCCAGAATCCAGCCCAGGGTCGCCCGACTCCAAAATGCCTTCCTACCCACACTGCTTGGCTGCCTTCCCCCTTGGAGGGAGGGGAAGCGGGAGAGGCCGCCGGGGCCAGACGCTGCCCTGTGGAAAGACCTCCGGCCTGACCCCTGTCGCCTCTTTTCCACGGCCTCACCTTCGGCCCCAGCTTGGCCGGGCACACGCGTTCCCTTCTGTTGGGCTCCTGACGCTGTGGAGACAGCTCCCTTGACTTTGGGTGGAGCGGAGAACCCACTGCCAAGCCAAATACAGTCATAGGGCTCTCAGGTTGTTCCTCCAGAGAGTCCTCAGAAGAACTGCCCTGCTGTCACTGCTGAGGTTTGGGAGTGTTTTCAGCAGCTCTGGGTGTCGTCCAGCCGGGTCCTGCCGAGTCATTCAGGAAACCACTCTGCGCTGACGTGGCTCTCTACCCGCCGCCTCCCGTATCTCGGTCTCTAAAGGGTTTCAGATGAGGGTGGAACCAAGCTGCATTTCCAGCCTGCTTATGGAAAGGACCAAAAGGGGACTTGGGGGAGGCCATGGGGAGAGGGTGTGGGCTTCCCATCACTTCCCCAGGGTCCCCATATCACATAGATGATATGGGAATCTTGGCCCCTGCCCTCTACTGGGTGCAATGTATTTTCAGAATCAACTGCCCAGTTGCATGATCAGAGCAATACCTTTCAAATGCTTCTCCATCCTGAGAGGTGATGTTCCCCAGTAGGGCTCAGTTATAAGTTCTAGGAAGCTTATCTTTCCAATGCCGTTGGGGGAGGCATTTTAGAAACAGCTAGTTAGTCGTGATGGAAAGAGAGACTTGTTGGCCAGGCTCAATGGCTCATGTCTGTAATCCCAGCACTTTGGGAGGCTGAGGCGAGAGGACTGCTTGAGCCCAGGAGTTCGAGACCAGCCTGGGCAGCACAGCGAGACCTCATTTCTAAAGATAAAAACATTAGCCAGGTGTGGTGGCAGGCGCCTGTAGTCCCAGCTACTTGGGAGGCTGAGGCGAGAGGATCCCCTGCGGCCCGGAGTTTGAGGATGTGGTGAGCTATGATCATGCCACTGCACTCCAGCCTGGGTGACAGAGTGTGACCCTGACTCGAAAACTTAAAATTAAAAAAACAGAGATATTTGTGCACTTTCATCTGGAAGTTTAGCATTAGCCGCAGTCCACTGAGATGGAGTCCAAAGGGTTACTGAGACCTTGAGCGGTGGCAGGCAGCCCAAAGCAGTCATCACAACGCAGTGTGTGAAAGGTGTGTGGTGTGGCCAGGGAGGCCCCTGGAGTCTCTGGTACCAGGTGTCATTTCCATCCCTTTGCCCTCCCTCCGTTCTTTGTAGACCGTCTGCCCTCCAAATCCATCCAGTGGTCAGTCGTTGCCCTTGTCCTCTGTTTCTCATGAGCCCCTCTTGAGATCAGGGTTCAGAATTTTTTCTTGTAACGTGTCCGACAGTCAGTATTTTAGGCTTTATGGACCACATGGTCTCTGCCATTATAGCACAAAAGCTGCCATAGTTGACCAGTGGCATGACCGAAGCAATATTAACACCCTAGGCAATACATACACAAATGAATGTAGCTGTATTCTAATAAAACTTTATTCACAAAAACAAACGGTGGGCCAGATCTGACCCGCAGACCATAGTTTGCTGATCACCGCTCTAGATTTTCCTCTCCTTTTTTCTTCCTTCTCATTTTTGAATCCCAAGAATAGAAGTGAAGTGTCAAAAAGCTATTTGTGTTGTTGCTTTTGGACTTTGCTTATTTCTACATTTCAGAAAGTACACTTTGTCTTGTCTTTATAGATGGGTATTTAAATTGAAAGCAGCTGTGAAGACAAGAATCCTCTCAGTGACTATTTGCTATGTCTGTTGCCATGAAATAGTAAATTTTTTTAATACACTGTCTTTTTTATTTAGCTAGATACGGAGCTTATTGCTACACTGCAGAATAGCTCAGGAAAATTTTCTGCACCGTACAGTGCCAGGCACAAAATAGTAAATGCTTCTTGCTGGAATGGATGAACCCATGGAAGCCAAAATGGTTTAGAAATGGCAGGGGTGGAGGTGATTCCAGATGGTATCATTCCTTTACTTCTCAAGAGCTTGATCATGACACTTTCTCACAGCACCTGAACTTATAGGCAGACTTTAGATAAAGACCCAGGTGAGGAACTCTCCATGAATTTGTCCTGTCATTGGAGATAAGTGACCAAAAAGGCCACAGTACGATCCCTCAACCTCATGGGAACATAAGCACCCGTCTCGCCATCCCTCCCCCTCAGCCTGTGCTCCTAAGGATAGAGAGAGTTCACGCTTTCCTTAGTTACAAGTGACTCAATCTTGCAGTTCCTGGTGGCTAGGCGGGTCTACCAGATGTCCCTCCTCCAGCTTTCATGGAAGTACTCAGTAGAAGTATATAGCCCAAAGTCTGGAAAATGGTCATGGTAAAATGTCAAAGGGAAAAAATTAGATCAGAAAAACCTAATAACTGCACAACTCCAAGTTTGTCCAAGATGGCTATCTATTGATCTATACCCATAAAAACAATACTAGGAAGAATGATATCAAAATGTCCCCAGGGGCTATCTCTGGACAAGAGAATCACAGATGAGCTCAACTTTCCTCTTTTGTTTTTCGGGTCTCTTCTTTTATCAAAAGTTCTTTTCCACAATCAGCATGCAGAGCTTTTTTAGTTTCAGAAAGTGTTATTTGCAAAAGACGAGGAAGAATTGCTAGACCAGCCTAACTTTTGTCAAAAGCCAGCCTAATTTTTGTCGTTTTGAAAATAAAAGAGCAGGCTTCCCGTGGTGGCTATCTTCCCACCCACCCGAGACAGGCATCCTGTCGGTTACATGGAAACTTCCGAGTTTTCGGCAGGAGAAGGCTTGCCGTGCCCAGCCCTCTGGCACTGCTGGAGTGTTGTGGTCCCAAGGAGGAACCTGCTGAGAATCTGGTGCTTGGGGCTGCCCTATGGGGCTGTTTTTCTTTGGTTCTTCTTCAAAGGAAATGTGGCCGTACCTGTTTCAGCTTGGCCTGGCCTTTCTCCTCCTCTGCTCAGTTTACTAAAAAATACCACGAAGCTAAATGAGCAAGGAGCATGCCTGTATTGCCTTTCTTTTTTTTTTGTTTAAAGCAGGTTTTAAAAGAGATCAATTTCATTTGGCAAGCATGCCAGGGAAAAGAGAGTTTCTGAGAGAAAGGCACATATTTGAAGGCACACTCTCCTCTAGGAATTCTTGCTTTCTTAATAAGAAAAATGGAATTTTCTTTTGAGGCGATAGCCAGGGTGCTGGAGGCTTTTTTGAGACATCGTTGGCAGTGGTTTTGTTATTTTATGGTGTCAGCCTCGATTCACATGGCCTAGGCCTCCCCGCTTGGCTGCAGAGCCCAATTTATAGTAGAGAAACAGACCTCCTCCCTGGTAAGAAGTCTGGGTCATGGCTGTGCTGTCATCTTGGATACGTTACTAGAGTTCTTTGATATCTTTTTTGCTCCTACTTAAACCCTGCCAATATTCAAGAGAGGCTGTACAGACCAGAGAATGGCATGTTTACGGAGAAGCAACCCTCTCCCCATCCATCCCTTCCACGTGTCCTTGCTTTGGAATTTATCATTTCCATCTTTTTTTTTTTTGAGTTGGAGTCTCACTCTGTCGCCCATAGTGGAGTGCAATGGCATGCTCCCGGCCACCGCAGCCTCGACCCGCTGGGCTCCGGCGATCCTTCTGCCTCAGCCTTATGAGTAGCCGGAACTACAGGCACGCGCTACCACGCCCAGCTGATTTTTTATTTATTGTAGAGATGAGGTCTCGCCAAGTTGCCCAGGTGGGTCTCGAACCCGCGGACTCAGGCAATCCACTCACCTCAGCCTCTCAAAGTGCGGGATTACAGACTGAGCCACTGAGCCTGGCTCATTTTCATCTTAATTACACCTTCCCCCATTCAGATAGACACACATGTGCACACACACGTACATGGCGGCCATCTGCCCCATCTTGGTTTCTGCAAGACTCCATCTAGTTCTTGCTCTTGGCTGGGCTGTTAGTCTTGCTGGAGGTGAAGTTCATCCTCTTGCCCCTCTCGAATAGGGGACAGCTGGGCCCACGGTCAGAGAACTCTGAGGAGCTGACACCATAAAATAACAAAACCACTGTCAATGATGTCTCGAAAAAGCCTCCAGCACCCTGGCTATCGCCTCAAGTCCCATCATTCAACTATGCTTGTTTTATTTATTTATTTTATTATTATTATTATTATTATTATTTTAGTTGGAGTCTCACTCTGTCATCCAGACAGGCGTGCGGTGGCACACTCCCGGCCACCACAGCCTTGACCTGCTGGGTTCCGGCCATTCTTCCACCTCAGCCTTCCAAGGAGCTGGAATTACAGGCGCGCGCTACCACACCCAGCTAATTTTTTGATTTATTGTAGAGATGAGGTCTCGCCAAGTTGCCCAGGCGGGTCGCGAACCCATGGACTCAGGCAATCCACTTGCCTCGCCTCCCAAAGTGCTGGGATTACAGGCTGAGCCACCGAGCCCGGCCTATTTATTATTCTTAAATGCAATTTTGAAGAATGCCATGAGCATGCCTTCAACTTCTCTTGGGTTCCAGCACACTATCGGATTCTACCCTTGCAAAATCTGAACAAGCAGCCAGGCAAAAACCCAGTCCTCTTGTTTTGAATAGACTTCGCTTGGACTTTTACCCTGTTGTTGGTTGAAGAATCTACCCTAACTTCCAGAAAGACTTGATGAGACAGTGGGTAGGTCACGTGCTTAGCCTAGTACTTGGCCATAGGAAACCCTTGGTTATACAGTGAGTATCTACCCACATACAATAGAAATACCACGAGTGCTCTGAGGAGTTTCCCAGGCCCACCTTCTCGCCTTGTTAAGGGGTCTCATTCTAGGCCAGAAGAGGGCAGTGTTGCACGTGTGGTTCCCCCCTGTGACAGTGGCATCCCCGGAAGCCCAAAGCTTAAACAGGTGTAGGCAATCCCCTTGGATCCCCTCCCACTGTGGGAGCTTTTCTGTCCTCTCAATAAATCCTGCTTTCTACAGAAAAGAAAAGAAAACCAACAGGTGTTTTCAGAGCACTTGACTTGGCTCAGATTTGTTTATTATAGTCCTAAAATGGCCAAGGCCACAAGGATGCAAAGACCAACGTGTACGAGGCGTGATGGAGCTTGCGATCTGCTGAAGGCGTTGAGACGAGTCTTTCCTAGTGCTTCCAGGTATTTGGCATGTGGAGTATGAATAGCTGCAGGGTACGCTGGAGACCGAGGACGGAAACCCTGTGGAGAGCATGGTGAAAGGGGACCCGCAGAGGGCCTTTAAGATTGCCAGACAGACCTGGGAGAGCAGTGCTCTAGACGGAAGGAGGAGGCTCAGAGACGAGTTGGGGGAAGAGCCAGGAGCCAGTTTGCTTTGGGTCTGAGGGGTGTGGACAGAAGACCGCACAATAAGACTGGAGATGCAGGCCGGTCCCATCTCGAAGGTGAAGGTTAAGGAGCTGTAACTCTGTGGGACAATGGTGACTCACAGCTGGTGAAAGTTACTAGCGACCTAAACACTTCTCAAGAAAAACACCTGCAACCAGGCTCGGTGGCTTAGCCTGTAATTGCAGCGCTTTGGGAGGCCGAGGTGAGTGGATTGCCTGAACGTCTGGGTTCGAGGCCCGCCTGGATAATTTGGCGAGACCTCATCTCTACAATAAATCAAAAAATGAGCCGGGCGTGGTAGCGTGCGCC
>NW_007261176.1:91204-93350 GCF_000164805.1 Carlito syrichta
GCTCGCAGTGCAGTCTCCACAAAGGCCCTAGCCTACCCCAGGGGACGCTCTGAGGTGGGGACAACACTTCAGAGAACTTCCAAGCTGGAATAAGGAGCCCTGGCTTTCAGACCTTGTGTCACTGGATACAGGTGCCCCAAGGAGACGGCATGACCTTGGGTGGCTCTCTCAAGTCGGGCAGGTTCTGGAGAGACAGCAGCTGAGGACCATGAGCCTACAGCACTCCAAGGAGTTGGGGGAACAAGCCCTTCAAGGCTGAAGGGGGGTCCGGATAATACAGCATGTCCACTCCCCTGAGCTTGAGATGCTTGCCAAGGTAACATCGCTTGCTGGCCAGCGGAAGAGGCAGGACTTGAAGCCGAGGCAGCCTGACCTTGGAACCAATGCATCGCCATATTGCACTGTAGATATGGGATTCGATGGATATTTCTTTCTTTTTTTTTTTTTTTGAGTTCTAGTCTCACTCTGTCACCCAGACTGGAGTGCAGTGGCCGCTCCCAGCCACTATAGTCTCGACCTGCCGGGCTCCAGCGATCCTTCTGCCTCCGCCTTCCAAGTAGCTGGAACTGCAGGCCCGCGCTACCACACCCGGCTAATTTTTGATTTATTGTAGAGATGAGGTCTCGCCAAGTTGCCCAGGCGGGTCTCAAACCCGCGGGCTCAGGCAATCCACTCACCTCAGCCTCTCAAAGGCTTGGGATTACAGGCTGAGCCACCGAGCCCGGCTCGATGGATATTTCTAAGCAGAGGAAAGTCGAGGCTCAAGTCTTCCTTTGGGAGCATAGCCCTTCCTTGATAGTGTAGAATGGGTGGGAGAAGAGAGACCAGAGGTAAGAAGACCCCTTTACATGCACGTATATAAAGGTAATACTGGCACATAATACCAGGTTCACAAAGTACAAAAATAAACACAAAGCTCCTTCTCACTCCTGGCCCATCTGCTGCCTGCACTAGCCATCCATACCAGTTTCTTGCATGTTCCCCCAGAGATGGTGTCAGCCTGTCTAAACCTAGATACTCATGAACCATCCTTCACCCTGTCATTGTCACCAGACACACAGGCCCCATGTGCCTTTCACACGAACACTGACCGCTCAGATATTGCTGCAATGCCGTTCGTATTCCGCTGCCTTTTTCTTTCAAAGCTGGCAAACCTTCCCCCACTGTATGAATCTACTGTCATTTATTGAACCAGGCCTATCTTGATGGATATTTCTAGTTTCCGGTCTTTTTTTTTTTTTTGAGTTGGAGTCTCACTTCATTGCCCAAGCTAGGGTGCAATGGCACACTCATGGACACCCCAGTGTTGAACTACTGAGTTCCGGCGATCCTTCAACCTCAGCCTTCCAAGTAGAGGTGCGCGCTACCACACCCAGCTGATTTTTTGATTTATTGTAGAGACGCGGTCTTACCAAGTTGCCCAGCCTGGTCTCGAACCGAAAGGCTCAGGCAGTCCTCTCGCCTCGGCCTCCCAAATTGCTGGGATCATGGGTGAGCCATCACGCCCGGCCTCCAGTCTTTTAATATAACAAATCATGCTGGAGTATGTTTTTACACGTGGTAGTTTGCATATGTGGGGGTATTCCTCCGAGATAAAGTCCCAGCATTGCTGGATCAAAGGGTGCATGTGATTATTTTGATTGATAGAACCACATGGCTCTTTATAGAGGTTTACGCACAGTATATGATCACGCCTATTTCCCCAGATCCTGACCCTTCGACTTGGTCCATCTAATTTGTGAAAAACAGTATTCCTCTGCGGCTTCAAGGTGCACTTATCGTATGAGTGGGGTGAAGGCCCTTTTCATGAGTTTGAGAGAGACTACCCTGCCCTCCCGTGAACTCTCTGTATTCTCTGTGTCTTCTTCTGTTTGGGGTTTTGGGCTTTTACTTCCTGATTCACAGGCACCCTATCCTTTTTGCTGGGCGTGGCAAATATTCAGTCTTTCTCTTTAAAACCAAACCGCCAAGAGAGCCGAGGGTGGAGAGCCGTGGGTATCCGAGGCCAGGGCGGGCTGCCCAGGGGAGAGGGCCGGGAAGGTCACGGTCAAGCACGCCCGGGCTTCGCCCCCATCCCGGGGTGCGGGCCGTGGGGGACGTCAGCGTGTGTGTCGTTGGGCGCTGGGCAGCCCCTGGGCAGCCTCGG
>NW_007261176.1:93936-107825 GCF_000164805.1 Carlito syrichta
CTGGCGGGGTAGCGGCGGCGGGGTCCCCGAGGGTCCTGCGCTCGCCGCCTGGGGTTGACCTCGGCTCCGGGTGCCGCCGTGGGGAGAGCCCTGGTGGGGGAGAGAACATCTGAGGATGCGTAGGGCCCAGCCTTTATTTCAGAAGAGAGGCAGGGTGGTTCTCAGCCCTCCAGTCCGGGCATCCCTCAGGCCTGGAGGGTGGGCTGAGCCTTCTGCTGCCTCCTCTGTGTCTGTGGAAGGCCGGCGGTGGCTTGGCCGAGCACCGGGATGCTTGGAAGCAAACACACGCAGGGCACCCTCTCCGGCCGGCGCTTCTCCCTGGCTGAGGCAGGTTGAGATGTCAGGAGCTCATCACAGGAGAGGGAATTGAGTCCGGAGCGGGGCAGGTAATTAAATGGGATGAATTATACCCAATTTCCAACACCGGTCACCCAGAGTTGGGGGTGACACTTTCGGTGGCTTTTAAAGAGGGCAGTTGCCTTTACGGCCGGTCCTGTGTCCTCAAGCTGCATTCCTGTATTGAGAAAACCCGAGCACTGGCTCAGTCACTGCCACAACCAACTTCCTGTTTGCTCAGCATTTGTGTCAAATGTCTCTGGATTCGAGGTGAGCTGCCCCAAGACGCCGAACTTTCGCAAAGCCACCTTCTTACCCGTTGGGACCAGGCGACCTGACCTTGCTGCCATCCAGGCTGCCACAGGGCTTTTCTAGGCATTCTAGTCTCTGCTTCTTTGCCTGCAAACACTCCCCCCCACGCCACCCCCTCCTCAGGGTCTGCCTGTAGGAATATTTGCACATCAGAGCACTGTCCTTCCATCAGTCCCTTACACGATCAAAGCACTTCACCTTCTCTGGAAATAAAGCTTTAAAGACAGGACTACACATAAAAGGAGAGTATTCACTCTACTTGTCACTTAGATACATTTGGTCAGGTACCAGTTGTGTGACTAAGAAGTTTGCTGAGGCTGGGCACCGTGGCTCACACCTGTAATCCCAGCATTTGGGGAGGCTGAGACAGGAGGATTGCTTGAGCCCACAAGTTTGAGACCAGCCTGGACAACATAAGGAGACCCTGTGTCTATAAAAAATTTTAAAAAATTAAAATCAGCCAGGCATGGTGCTACAAGCCTGTCGTCCCAGCTATTCAGGAGTCTGAGGTGGGAGGATCGCCCAAGCCCAGGAAGTCAAGGTTACAGCAAGATATAATTGTGCCACTGCAGTCCAACCTGGGGGACAGAGTAAGACTCCTGACTCAAAAAAAAAAAGTCAGCTGAGTCCCCCTCCCTCGGTTATCTTCTAATGATGCTCTCCAGACCAGCAAGCGTCTCTCCCTGCTTTTCCACTGAGGGAAGCTGCTGGTCGTGCCTCGGGCTCTGTCCCCTAGAGATCACCCAGATATTGCAGGGCTGGGCGATGCTGTCCTCTCCACTGGTAATGGCAGGCACTGTCAGATTTTCACTCTTCCGCCTCTAGGAAAGCCAGGTGCCGCTTGCTCTGGCTGCCAGTCTCAGGGGTATGGGGATAAGTTTTGTGTCCCTTGAGTCTTGGTGGCGGGCTGCTGCCCAAGAAGTCTCTGTCTTGGACGAGACAGAATGGGAATTTCTGCCCGGGGGCACTCACACTGACAAGCTTCTGGCAATGTTTAGCTGCGTTCTTCATAGAAGGTGCATCTTCTGGTTTGTTCTTCCGAGGGGCGTTTCATGACAGTTTTGCTCCCCCTCAAGGGAACGGTAAGCCAAGGGTGATGCACACCCACCCGGTGCTTGGAGACCTGGGGAAGCCGGATTCCTGCAGATGCACTGTGTTCTGCTTTTCCAATAAACACGAGCAGCGGTTTCAACCACAACAATGAGGTGATGTTGAGTGTTACTTTGGGGTCAGGAAGAGCTCAGGATTTCCAGCTCTGGCCTGGAAGAGTGATTTAGGTCCTTTGGGGACCGCCTGTGAGTAACACCCGGGGCACTGGGGAGGCTGATTCCCAGCCTGCTCGGCTGTCCCTGTCCGGATGTGGCTTAACCCTGTCCCTCCTGGGGTCCCATCTCTCAGCGATGTTTCCTGCCTCGATCCTTACAAGGGACACACAGCACCGTTAATCAGTGTCTTCAGAGGCAAACTGAGATCTCTTGCCAAAGGGGACTCCTCAGGTTCTCGTTATCGACTGGTTTGTCATCTCACTGCAGTCTTTGTCACCTGCTAACTGTACTAGTGGGAATATGTTATGCTTCCCACTTCAAGCATTACTCAGACTCTGACACACTTGAGCCAGCCTGTGCGAGCTCTGTCTCCGAGACGCAGGCCATGGTTAGTTTCCCTATGTGGCAGGAGGAGACCAAGTGATTTCCCAAGTCACAGGATAACACGAGGCAAGTGGAAGCTAGAATCTTCAAACCACTGTCCCCAGGAGTCAAGCCAGGAGCACGTGGGCCATGGCTGATGTGAGTTCAAATTCTTGATCTAAGCCATGATCAAAAACCCAGGAAGTGTTTTTATCTAACGATGACACTGACATGGCCAAAAAACAGACATAGGATAGCAGAGGCTGAAGTCATAGCCTTGCCAGAACTCATAGAAAAATCTCAGTAACAAATTGGGGATGAGAGGGACCTCTGAAATCTTAATGGATCTTGACCTTAATTGCCTCCAATGACCCTGAACTCATAAAGCCCGTTAGGCTTCCACGCTAGCAAAAGCAGCTACTCCTTTCCTGTCTGATGAAGCTGGCCCTACCTTGCTTAAGGATTTCATCATGGTGTTGCCTGAAATACTTTGTAGGAAGAGCCCAGCAATGTTTCACCCTCAGGACTAGCTGTGTGATTTGCAGGACCCCAGTGCAAAAATAACAATTCAGAGCCCCTTGTTAAAAACGTATTGAGAATTTTGAGGCAGCCAACAGCAGAGCATTAAACCAAGAACGGGATGACCCTTCCAAGCACAAGGCTGTGTGTGACTGCACTGGTCACAGACCCATGAACCTGAACTTGTCTGCACTCTCAAGCCAGCGCAGTGATCCATTTCCCCTTTACCTCTAGACCTGTAATTAGAGTGATAGCCCATAGGAAAAGTCACCAAGTCACAGCAGAAGAATGCTTGCACACCAAAATACCCACAAGATTTTGCTAATGTATCTTGGCTAAAGTCTAAGGACTATCTGGCGGGAAGGGATATTTCATGTGTCTCTGAGATTAGAGAGGAAGAAGCCTGTGTTTAGATCGTGTTTAGATGTTTAGAATTTATTTATATGGGTCCATTTGACAGAGCTTCTGGATTCACGGTGCTAGCTAGCTGAAGCAGCTGGAAGTGGTTCTAAAGGTTTGCCCAGTTACCTGAAATATGGACTCAGTGGTAACCTATGCTGAATTAAGAGAAGATGCTGGAAATTGCTAGGTGTATAATTTAGACAAAATGACCCAAAGTATTAGAAAGGTTCAAATTGCAACCCAGTCACCTAGTCCCTGACTTGGCACCTGAGAAGACCTGAAACACATTTACTTTAAAAAGTATTATGTTGACATCCTTGAAAATCACCAAGTATCCAGCCTCTGAAGGTCAGAGAGAGATGTGGGAGATGCTATTAAAATGAATTCTCAAGCCAGCGCAGTGACTCACGTCTGCAATCCCAGGACTTTGGGAGGCAGAAGTGAGAGGATTGCCTGAGCCTAGGGGTTCAAGACCAGCCTGGGCAACTTGGTGAGTCCTCATCCCTACAATAAATAAAAAAACTAGCTGGATGTCGTGGCACACACCTGTAATTCCAGCTACTTGGGAAGCTGAGGCAGAAGGCTTGCCTGAGCCCAACAAGTTGAGGCTGAAGTGGCTGTGAGCATGCCTCTGCACTCCAGCCTGGGTGGCAGAGTGAGACACCAACTAAAAAAATAAGGGGTCCCCAGCCTCCATGTGGATCATGGGGTCTTAGGGTACAAACACAATGTAGTAGTGCTCAACTTCCAGAGTCAAAGTGGGTGTGTTACCTGTAAAAGGAAGCCAGACCAAAGAGGTCATCCAAATGATTGACCAAGGTTCTTGGATGGAAAACTAGATGGACCTCTTAACAAGGACCAGATTGATTTGTGTAACCAAAAAAGAAAGAAAGAATAGAGAAATCTAGACCTGACAAACAGAAGCCCAAATTGAGTTTCTACTTATGGGAGAGTCATAGCTCATCAACCAATTCCAGGACCTAGGACAGTTCATAGAGCCCCTTGATTAAAGGGAGACCAGGAATCCTTGAAGAAAGACCCTACGGTGACTTCTAGGATGTGTAAATCTTCCTAGACTTCTGAAAAGGTAACTGCAGGTGTTCACCAGTGGGCAAGGGAAATCCTAAATCCTTTGTGAGGTTGTTGATACTGGCACTGAGCTATCACTGAAACATCAGTCAGAGAGGATGCTTCTGGGATCAGATAGTAAATGGTGTCCTGGCAATCCCCTTCACATTAAGTCTCATGGATCTGTAAACCCTTCCTGTGGCTATTTCCCCCAGTTCTTGAGTAGATGGTTAGAACAGACATTCTTGGCATCTGACCGATGCCCACATTGGCTCTCTGAACCATGGGGTTAAGGCTATTGTGTCAAGGTCAAGCAGAAACCTTGCAACTTCTATTCTTTAGTAAGGCTAAAATAGATAACTAGTAAATAAAATGGAATCCAGAAGAAAAATATCTTATAACCAAACAGAATGTGAATAAAAAGAAAGTAATGATAAAAAAGGAATAAGATGGAAATTCAGCGGCCGGGCTCGGTGGCTCAGCCTGTCATCCCAGCACTTTGGGAGGCCAAGGCAAGTGGACTGCCTGAGTCCATGGGTTCAAGACCAGCCCAGGCAATTTGTCAAGACCTTGTCTCTATCGCAAATTTAAAAAATTAGCCAGGCATGGTAGCACATGCTTGTAGTTCCAGCTACTTCGAAGAATGAGGTGGAAGGACTACCAGATTCCAGCAGGTCAATGCTAGGGTGGCTGTGAGTATGCCACTGCACTCCAGCCTGGGTGACAGAGTGAGACTCCAACTCAAAAAAAAAAAGATAGAAATTCTGGAGTTGAAAAGTACGATACCTAAAATGAAACAGTCACCAGAGGGTTTCACCAGTAGATCTGAATAGACAGAATAAAGAATCAGTGAACTTGGAGACTATCCAGGTCAAGAAAGAGAAATAAAAGAGAATGAATAAAAATGGTCTTGGCCTGGGGTTCATGCCTAAGATCCCAGCACTTTGGGTAGCCAGGAGTTTGAGACCAGCTTGGGCAACATAGCTAGATCCTGGCTCTACAAAAATTATTTTTAAAATAGCTGGGAAGTATTTGCCAACTCCCGGTCCGACAAAGGCTTAACATCTTGGATCTACAAGGAACTCAAATGTGCTGAAAAGAAAAAAACAAACAACCCCATTATAAAGTGGGCAAAAGATATGAACAGATACTTCTCAAAGGAAGACCTCCGAGCAGCCAACAGACACATGAAAAAATGTTCAACCTCACTAATCATCAGGGAGATGCAAACCAAAACCACACTGAGATACCACCTAACTCCAGTAAGAATGGCAATTATCAATAGCAAAAAATAACAGTTGCTGGAGAGGGTGTGGCAAAAAGGGAATACTTCTACACTGTTGGTGGGAGTGCAAACTAGTGCAACTGCTGTGGAAAACTGTGGCGATTCCTAAAAGCTCTAAATATCGTCTTCCCATATGACCCCACAATCCCCTACTGGGAATATACCCTGAAGAACTCAAATCACTCTACCAAAAATATACCTGCACACGTATGTTTATCGCAGCACTGTTCACAATAGCAAGAACCTGGAATCAACCATACTGTCCATCAAAAGAGGACTGGATTAAAAAAATGTGGTACATATACATGATGGAATACTACACAGCCACAAAAAAGAACAAAATCATGAACTTTGCAGCAACCTGGATGGAACTAGAGTCAATAATACTGAGTGACCTCTCACAGAAACAAAGATCTGAGTATCACATGTTCTCACTCATATAGCGTACCTTGAACATGCACCGTACTATAAAAAAAAGACTGACAGTGGTGGGAAACTATGGGAGGGGAGAGGAAGGGAGGTGGGATTAACAGTAGTCAATATCTGTCTGGGGCCAGGGAGACACTCCTTATCAACAAGGGTGCCTGAACGAAGCAATTTTGTATACCGAACCCTAAACTGTACCCCACAATGTCAAAACAAAAAATATTGATATAAAAAAATAATTTAAAAAAATAGCTGGGTAGAGTGGTACATGCCTGTAGTCCCAGCTACTCAGGAGGCTGAGGCAGGAGGATCCCTCGAACCCAGGAACTTGAGGCTACAGTGAGATATGATCATGTGACTACACTCCAGCCTAAGTGACAGAGTGAGACCTTGTCTGAATTTAAAAAAAGAAAAATGAACAGAGCCCCAGAGACCAACAGGACACCACCAGGTGGACCAACATACACATATTGGAAGTCCCAGAAGAGGAGGAGAAAAGGAAAGGACCAGAAAGTAGGTTAGGGATTGCCAGGTACTGGGAGTGAGCTAGGAATTGGTACAGGGTTTCTTTTGGAGTGATACACATGTTTCAGAATTAGAGAGTGGTGATCTTTTACAGCATTGTGAATATCCTAAAAACCACTGAATTGTACGCTCCCAAATGGTCAAAAGAGTGAATTTTTATGTACAAATTTTATCTTATAAAAAATAATTATCTTAGTTTCTCCCGCCTTCCCTCCATCACTACACACACTCACTGGATGCAGTTTACCTAGCACCAAGGTCTTGGGTTACTCCAGTCTGGACATTCATCTCATAGGAGCAGAGTGATGCAGCCAACTCATGATCCTTTAGTGGAAAGCAGAATTCGTTGGAAAAAAATGATAACCAAAAACTTTCATTCTTTGGCCTCTTCCCTGAGCCCTCAGCAAAAGCCACAGACAAGTTCATTAGAGTTTTGCCCCTTTGCTACGTGCAGCCTTCAGGGCCAAAGCCAACAAGATCTGTAGGCACCAGGGGCTGGTGAAGCAGGGAGAAAAGTAAGGGACTTTCTAACCCTCCCCCGTCTCCCGAAAAGTACTCTCTGGGCAGCCAAGAAGTGACTGCTACATGGCCATCTTCTTGTGTGTTGGTTTTGCAAAGTAGGGAGCCAATGGTGCTCTATGAGGATGTTTTTATAAACCTACAGACTGGAAGATACAGAATCTCACTCTGTCCCCCGGGCTGGCTTTTGCCTTGGCCTCTCTTTGTCCACTTCTATCCTTGAAAATCCTATTCAAGTTTCAAAATCTTGCCCAAATTATGCTTCACATTCCCTATAGCAACTGCGGTACCCTTTAAAATTGTAGAGTTTGGAAGTGGGTCGCTATTGAGACTTGGGTTATTCTGTCCAAGCCCAACTGGAAAGTTTTGCTAAGTATCATTTCTTAAAAATTGTGGTAAAAAACACATCATGGCCAGGCTCGGTGCTCAGCCTATAATCCCAGCACTTTGGGAGGTCGAAGCGAGTAGATTGCCTGAGCCCACGGGTTTGAAGACCAGCCCCGGCAGCAACTTGGCGAGACCTCGTCTCTACAATAAATCAAAAATTAGCCCGGCGTGGTAGCGCGCACCTGTAGTTCCGGCTACTTGAAAGACTGAGGTGGAAGGATCACCAGAGCCCAGCAGGTCGACACTGGGGTGGCCGTGAGCGTCACCAGCCTGGGCGATGGAGTGAGAGACTCCAACTCATAAAAATAAAATTAAAAAACCCCCACATAATATAAAACTTACCATCTTAGCCATTTTTATGTGGGCAGTTCAGTGATATTGAGTATATTCACATTATTATGCAATGACTATCACTGGAAGCTTGGATTGGCAAAGTTTTTCCAAACCTCTCACTTCAATCAATCACTCCTTCCTCTGTGATCCTCTAGCATCTGGGGCACACTCTCATTCTTGAGTTGACCACATTTATCTCTGCAGAGCACTTGTGTCTGTCCCTGTCAGTTTGTGAGCTCCTTGAAAGCAGGGCTTGTGGCTTGTGGCTTGTGGCATTCATCTCTGGTCCTCACAGCCAGCAGAGGTGACACTGTCTGTCAAGGAAAGGAGGGAGGGGTGAAGAAAGCCACATCACATACCAAGTCTCCCAGCATTGTAGGACCTGGAGACATAAAGCAAAGGACACAGAGAATGACTCTCTTCACCATTCACATTTCCTCTTCTTCTGCATTCTGGCCTAGCATCTTGCCTCAGCCTTGGCCAATGACAAGGGCCAGGGGAATTATTCCTTGGACTCCAGGGTCTTGTCAGCTGCTGGTTTCAAGAAAAACCCTACTCCAGAATAGTTTCTTCCATGGTATCTAGCAATTGAACTGCCACCATTCAAAGTTGTTCGTCCCACGTATAAACGCTCAGACTGGGCGTGGTAGTTCATGCCTGGAATCCCAGCATACTTTGGTAAGCTGAGGTGGAAGGGTCACTTAAACCCAGGAGTTTGAGACCAGCCTGGGCAACATAGCAAGACTCTGTCTCTACAAAAAAATACAAAAGTTAGCCAAGCATAGTGCCGCACACCTATAGTTCCAACTACTTGAGAGGCTGAGACAGGAGGATCACTTGAGCCCAGGAGTTGGAGGCTGCAGTGAACTATGATTGTGCCACTGCACTCCAGCCTCAGGGACTGAGTGAGATTCTATATCTTCTAGTCTGCAGGTTTATACAAAACATCTTCATATAGTACCATTGGCTCCCTGCCTTGTATAATCAACACTCAAGAAGAGGGCCATGTAGTAAAGTGACTTCTTGGCCACCCAGAGAATACTTTTTGGGGAAGGGGACAGGGTAAGAAATCCCCTTGCTTTTCCCTGTCTCACCACCCCCTGGGTGTCTATAGGTCTTGTTGGCTTTGGCCCTGAAGGCTGCACGTAGCACAGGGCTAAAACTCTAATGAGCTTGTCTGTGGCTTTTGCTAAGGGCTCAGGAAAGAGGCCAAAGAATGAAACTTTTGGTTATCGTTTTTTTCCAATTAATCCTGCTTCCCACTAAAGGATCATGAGTTGGCGACATCACTCTAACCCTTTTGAGATGAATGTCCAGAAGCCAGATGCCTGGGCATGAGCTCGATGGCCTGGCATTTCATTTCTTCCTGTCCAGTAAAATGAGAATATTTAAACCAGACACAGAAATGTCCCTTTCTTTTATTAAAAACATGTCTTTATTGTGAGCCGGGTACGCTGGGAGTGGACTTCAATATTTCTAGACCTTTGAATGCTGGAAACAGGATGAAACCGCCACTTTAAAAATGCCAGACAATTACATAATGTGACTCTGGACCAGTGGTTCTTGACCCTGGCTGCCCATCAGGAACAACTGGGAGCTGTAAATACACGAGTACCTGCCAACCACCCCCCTCCTACCTGAATGGGGCTTTAGCACAGGTATTAAGAACAAAACAAAGCAAAGCAATGCAAAACATCTACATGATGGCCATATGCAGCCAGGGTTGAAAAGTCTGCTTCAAGGGTACAAGAAGTTATTTCTCTCCAGAATAAACACTTTCTTCTGGGAGAAATTATTTGGGGAGTTTCCTTGGCAAGAAGATATAAGTTAAGGCACTCGGAGTAGCTCTGAATATTTAAACTGATCCAATGAAAATACTTTAGACTGGTATATTAATTAACTGTTGCTGTTTAACAAGTTCCCACAAACTTAAGTGGCTTAAAACAGCACACATTTATTAACTCACAGTTTCTATGCCTTAGAAGTCTAGGCACAATGTACCTGGATTCTCTGCATCAGAGTCTGACTCAAGACGGCAATCAACATATTGGCCAGGGCTGGGGTCTTATCTGAAGGCTCAACTGGGAAGGATCCACTTCCAAGCTGACATGATTTTTAGCAGGATTCAGTTTCCTGCAGGTTATTGAACTGAGGCCCTGAATTTTTTGCTGTCTGTTGGCTTTCTTCAGGGCCTTGCCTGTTGGGCCTCTCCAGCATGGCTGCTTGCTTTGTTAAAGCATGCAAGTGGAGAGAGCAATAGAGAAAGTCTACAAGCAAAGATGTAAGTCACAATTTTATGTAACCTAAGATGACAGGTGACAGCCTATCACCTTTGCATATTCTGCAGGTTAGAAGCGAGTCACAGGTCCCAAACATGCCCAGAGGAAGGGCAATATACAAGGACATGAATACTAGGAACTGGGGGTCTGTGGAAGCCAGCTCAGAGTTGGCCTATCACAACTAGGCTTTCATAATGAAATTTAATAGTATGAAAGCATGTCCTATGGTGAGGAGGAAACATCTCTACAGGCACATTTTTATAACTGTGTCTTGTGAAAGGGCCATTATGCAAAGTGACCCCCAAATGCAGAAGGAGCCAAGATACCAAAGAAAGAGGCAGATAAGTCCAGCTTGTCATTATAGGATGGTTTTATTGGGAAACTTACAGACAGAAATGTGATCTTGGGTGGCTGCAAGACAAGTAGATTCCTGTGCCATTACTCCCCATAGTGGGGGATTATATACCATAGGAAAAGGATATATGTGCTTTAGAGAGGATGGGTGGGAATGTGACCTAAGGACAGAGCTTACAGTAAGTATGTGCTCGTACAAAAGGAACAATAGATAAACTGAAAATCTCAGAGGCATTCCCAGAACCAGAATTAATCAGAACATGGTGGATTAGCTTCCAAGATGGCGTTACTTTAGCCTCCACACACTGTCTCTAATATCTCCATCCCACCATCACTAGCAGTTTGGTATTTTTATGGGGGACAACTGGCAACCTTGGAGGTAACTGGAAAGCACAGGAACACTGGTAAGCCTCCCATTATCTCCTTGGTGTAGCCCAACATCCAACAGAAGTCCATAAGATTCCATAGAGGTTGGGTTCAGTGGTTCAGCCTGTAATCCCAGTACTTGGGAAGGCCGAGGTGAGTGGATTGCCTGAGCGCACAGGTTCGAGACCAGCCTGGGCAATTTAGCAAGACCTCATCTCTACAATAAATCAAAAAATTAGCTGGGCGCAATAGCACATACCTGTAGTTCCGACTATGTGGAAGGCTGAGGAGAAAGGATTGCTGAAGCCCAGCAGGTCGATGCTGGAGTGGCCATGAGCGTGCCACTGCACTCCAGCCTGGGTGACAGAGTAAGACTCCAACTCAAAAAAAAAAAATTTTCTTTTCATGGAAAACATAGAGAAATCCAAGGTAAAAGACAATTCTAAAGATTCTCTAGGCCAACTCCAATCCACACTCCAATGCTTTCTTTAAATAACCCTCTGTTTTGGTCAGTTATGGCTGCTGTAACAGAATATCATAGACTGCACAGCTTACACAATAAACATTTACTCTTCACAGTTCTGAAGACTGGAAGTCCAAGATCTGGTTTGCAGATTTCTATCATCGTGTCCTTGCAAGACAGCAGAGGGATAAGAAGCAGTTTCTCTCCTTTAAGGACACTGATCCCAGCACAAGGGCTCCACCCTCATGACCTAATGACCTCCCTCATTACCTCCAATGCCATCACACTGGGGGTTAGAGCTTCAACATAGGAATTTGTGGGGGACAAAAACCTTTAATCCATAGCACCCTCTCTTTGCTGGCTGTCCAGCTCCTTGAGGAAACTTCCAGTGATAGAGAGAATGCTTCATAGAAGAAAGCCATCGCTGTGAGAGGCTCAAGTACGGTGCCGAGTTTTATTCTTGTTCCTCGGAAACGCTTTCTCTATGATGCTATGGAGTCGATTTTGCTTCTCTGAACTGATTTCCCCATCGGTGAATTTAAAATCAAGCAATCAGTCTATCTACTATCATCTTTACATCTGTATTGCTTTCCAACATGGCTCTTGAAAATAGGTCGAGAGCACTGATTTTTTTCCTACACTTGCTTAAATGCGTACATTGCTTCCAAAGAGCAGCTTTACCTAAATCCTACATTGTCACTTGTAGCCTGTGTTTAAGATTGGTTTTCTTCGCAAAGTCGATGCTGCTTTGGATTTCCCAAGGCTGTTGCTTTCGCTGGAGTTGAGAACTCAGACCCAAGTGTTTCGTTTGGAAGAGGCAGGCTGTTGCAGATCTCTGGGTTACCTGATACAAAGCCAAGTGGAAAGTTTTTCAAAGCATCAACTGAAGGAAGGGCTGGCCTGGCCTCCACGGCTCCCGTCCGGGTAACCCCATCAGCGTCCCAGCGTCATAGACCTTTCAGATCCACCCAGTCTGCCTGATGCCAAGGACTATATACACCACGGGGGGACTTCAGAGAGGAAAGCCACACATCTATTTGAGAAAAATGGTTTGTTTTTAAAATTTCCATTTTTTTTTCTTGTTTTGATCACAAGCATCAGTGATGATGAGCAGAACATTTGTCCTGGCACCACTACAGGATTTCCATCCTGTGAACTCTGCACCCCAGCCATCAAGGGCCAGGGCTCCTGCAGTCCCTCCTCACCTCCACACCATGATTGATGCTCTCTCTGTGGCAGGCAGCAGGGTCACGGATGGGGGTGGGGGCTATGTGGGGTGAGAAACTTTCAGCTCAGGACGAGTATGAAAGCATGACAGGCTCCTCCCACACCCCTACCTGGCATCACGTAGAAACTCTCTCTGAGCTGGGCTCGGTGGCTCAACCTGTAATCCTGCGCCTTTGGGAGGCTGAGGTGAGTGGATTGCCTGAGCCCGCGGGTTCGAGACCCGCCTGGGCAGCGGGACCTCATCTCTACAATAAATCAAAAAATCAGCCGGGCGTGGTAGCATGCACCTGTAGTTTCAGCTGCTTGGAAGGCTGAGGCGGAAGGATGGCCGGAGCCCAGCAGGTTGAGGCTGCGGTGGCCGGGAGTGGCCACTGCACTCCAGTCTGCGACAGAGTGAGACTCCAACTCAAATAAAATTAAAAAAAAGAAAAAGAAACTCTCTCTGCCAGGCCGGGCGCAGTGGCTCAAGCCTATAATCCCAGCACTTTGGGAGGCTGAGGCAAGAGGATTGTCTAAGCCCGCAGGTTCGAGACCAGCCTGGGCAACATGGTGAGACCTTGTCTCCACAAGAAATAAAAAAATTAGCCAGGCGTGGTAGTGTGCACCTGTCATTCCAGCTACTTGGAAGGCTTAGGCGGAAGGATCGCTGGAGCCCAGCAAGTCGAGGCTGCGGTGGCCGGGAGCGTGCCTCTGCACTCCTGCCTGGATGATAGAGTGAGACTCCGACTCAAAAAAAAAAAAAGAAAGAAAGAAACTCTGCCCTAAACATCCTATGTCGATCATGGTGATATGTTTCCAACCCAGGCCATTGGCCAGTTTTCCGTTTTATTTTGCAGTGAGACTTTTCTTTTTTGAGACTTTTCAAGGTTTGGATTCCTGTTCTTTATTTTCAGAGTGGTGGTAAAAGGGAATTTTATAACTTACAATTCAGAGCACCCCAAAAGTAACTAGACCACATTTCACAAAGAATCGTTGCCCATCTCTGAGAAAGAGGCTTCATTCTTGGCCCATTCTGACCATTTGGGTGTCACGTACCAAGTGCCGACAAGCCAGTGGGTTGTATACATCATTTTCTGGTCCTCACATAATCAAGTATCAGCGAGGTCTTGGGATGGAATCACCTGTTCTTCTTTCCTGTTTCCTCAGGCTGCAAACATTGAGCCCCTCCCTTCTGCTTTTCCTTCCAGAATACTGTGACTGATACATACAGATGTTTCTAGCACTTTCACTTTATTGCACTAACTGTTCAGAGTGCGGGTGACAGGTTTTTATCTCACTAGGAAGAGGCACATATAATATTTAAAAAGACAAGCACATTCCGATATCTCCCTGAACACATCACGATTTCTCTCAACCCGTGAATTCTGACCTTTCTTTTCTTTCTTTCTTTTTTTTTTGAGTTGGAGTCTCACTCGGTCGCCCAGACTGGAATGCAGTGGCCGCTCCCGGCCACCCCCGCC
>NW_007261176.1:107964-111186 GCF_000164805.1 Carlito syrichta
AATCCACTCACCTCAGCCTCCCAAGGCACGGGATTACAGGCTGAGCCACCGAACCCGGCCAAACTCTGACCTTTTCTACAGTGACGGATTTTTTTTTTCTCTGTGCCTTCATGCCTCCCTGTTGGCTAAGTCACGTGCATAAATTAATACTCTTCAGAAGAGAAGGAGGCCTTTGTTTCAAGATAACAAAAGTCTTCGCCATCTCAGCTTGGAATTTCTCTGCCACTTCACTGCCAACTTCTCAACTAGACCCACTGAGTCCCTTCTTCCGTTCTTTCAGTGGATTTGGAGGATAAGCCTTGCTGAGAAACAGAGACCTGTGTGTTATTTCCAGCCTTCTTTTTCAGAGGAGAAGTAGCACCTAATTTATCAATCCAGCCTCTCTCATCGAAGCTGGATACATGCTCCCTTCCCAGAATGCTCCAGTGTGCTGGTTTGGAACATAAAAATAGCCTCTCCCTGTAGGGGCAGGTCCTGATTAGAAATCTTAAATTCTTTTTCAATTTCATTTTCCATGGAAGGGACTAGATTTAAAACTGGGCAGTTGGCAAACAGCCACAAGGCTTTCCAGCTTGCTGGCCACGATGTCTCATGAGAACAAAAATGCTCACAGAAATCTTTCGTTTCAGGAGATTAGTGGGAGGTTGGAGCGGCTCCATCCGTCTCTATCCCACGATCCTACTAACAAGGTTGCATACACCTCGGTGCTCAGTGATTAACGCAAGTGACTCCCAGTGCTGGTAGGGCTTGGAAGTTTGCCATGATGTCTGCCCCCCAGACTCCCTGATAATTGTTCTCTGTGCTGTCTTTAAACACCCATTTCTAGTCTCGGGCTGAGGGTTTGGTGATCTGGAATAAGGCTGCCCCAGCCCATGCTTGAAGCTCCAGCTAATCCGTTCGGAACCATGATGTCTCAGAGACAGCTCATTGAGTTCTTCAACAGCTATTTACTGAGCACCTACCGTGTACCAGGCCCTGTGCTGGTTCTGACTGACAGTGATGACCATGACAGGCATTCTTCCTTCTGATGTGGAGTTAAACGCTCTCTTCAATGGAGAAGAGAGACAATAAACTTGAACTAATCATTATGGTATTTATTTTTAAAGATATGAGATCTCACTATGTTACCCAGGCTGGTTGCAAACTCCCGGCCTCAAGCAGTCCTCCTGCTTTGGTCTCTCAAAGTGCTAGGATTATAGATGGGGGCCACCAGTCCTGGCCTAATCATGAGAAATGAGTGCTTTGAATGAAAACAATGCTGCAGTCAGGGTGGGAACCAAGGGAGGGAAACTGGTTTAATAAATATATATTTTTTAGTAGAGACAAGGTCTCAGTATGTTGCCCAGGCTAGTCTTGAGCTCCTGGGCTCAAGCAATCATCCCACCTCAACCTCCCAAAGTTTAGGGATTACAGGCATGAACCACCATGCCCAGCCAAGGAGACCTATTTTAGGTAAGATGATCCGAGAAGGTTTTGCTCCAGAAGGTGATCTTTAAAACAAGAAGGCGTTAGAGGGAGCCTGCAAATACAGATGATCCTTCAAGAAAAAGAACAGCTCGGCTGGGCTCAGTGGCTCAGCCTGTCATCTAGCACATTGGGAGGCCAAGGCGAGCAGATTGCCTGAGCCCGTGGGTTCGAGACCAGCTTGGGCAACTTGGCGAGACCTTGTCTCTACAATAAATAAAAAAAATTAGCTGGGCGTTTTAGTGCATGCCTGTGGTTCTGGCTATTTGGAAGACTGAGGTGGAAGGATCTCCAGAGCCCAGCAGGTTGATGCTGGAGTGGCCATGAGCGTGCCACTGCACTCCAGCCTGGGCGATGGATTGAGACTCCAATTCCAGAAAAAGAACAGTTCACTAGCGTGTGGTGACTGGCTATCACATCTACTGAGCCACCTCTGTGCTTGCCTCCCTTGCCTGCTCCCACATTTGAGTTCCCAGCCCCTTCCCCACACCTGTAGGCACCTTGAGAGAACGAATTCTACCCTAGAGGGAGACGGGAGAAAGCCATCCTGGGATACTAGAGGAGGGAACAACAATACACTTGACCTAGCTCTGGACATCTCCTTAGATCTTTAGCCTTGACCTTGCCCCTGAGCCCCAGGCTCATATCCAGTGGCATCCATGACCTCTTCACGTGCTTGTCTAATAGGCATGTCAACTTCAGCAAGTTAAAAACAAAACAATCGCTGGGGGCAGTGGCTCACACCTGTAATCCTGGCACTATGGGAGACTGAGGCGGGAAGACTGCTTGAGCCCAGGAGTTCGAGATAAGTCTGGGTAACATAGCAAAACCTCATCTCTACAAAAAAAATTTTTTTAAATTAGCCATACGGTGGCTCATGCCTGTAGTCCCAACAATTCAGAAGGCCGAGGAAGAAGGATCTCCTGAGCCCAGGAAGTCGAGGCTGCAGTGAGCCATAAACATACCACTGTACTCCAGATTGGGCAACAGGGTGAGACCTCGACTCAAAAACAAAAATAAACACACAAAAAACCCAGAACTCTGGACTTCCCACCTGGGACTTCTTCCCTGGGCGATGGCATTGACATTGACCCAGTCGCACATGTTTAAAACACTCAGAGTCAGCCGGGCTCGGTGGCTCAGCCTGTAATCCCGCGCCTTTGGGAGGCTGAGGTGAGTGGATTGCCTGAGCCCGCGGGTTCGAGACCTACCCAGGCAACTTGGCAAGACCTCATCTCTACAATAACTCAAAAAAATCAGCCGGGCGTGGTAGCGCATGCCTGTAATTCCGGCTACTCAGAAGGCTGAGGCGGAAGGATCACTAGAGCCCAGCAGGCGAGGCTCCGATGGCCGGGAGCAGCCACTGCACTCCAGTCTGGGCGACCAAGTGAGACTCCAACTCAAAAAAAAAAAAAATACTTATTTCATAGACGTATTGGCTATTATTTCCTGACTAAAATGTAAAGCCACAAAGCAATAAATAAAAATACATTATTTATGTAAAAACTCTCTTGGTTTAACATTACAAAAAGATTCCATGACTGTCAAAATGAGTCAAGGTCATTTTAGTTGTGTATTTTCAATAATTCAGATAATTTAATCTAATAATTTAGTCAATGGAATCTGGAGTTAGAGAGGTCTAGAATTAATTCTGACTTTGAAGTTTCTAATGTGTGCCCTTTAAAAAGTTATTCAGTATCTAATAACCCAGCTTATCAAGGAAAAGTGAGCATAAGAGCATATAAAATGTAATGCATG
>NW_007261176.1:111206-112625 GCF_000164805.1 Carlito syrichta
GGGTGACAGAGTGAGACTCCAACTCAAAAAAAAAAAAAAACAACACTCAGAGTCATTCTTGATTCCTTTCGTTTTTCATCCCCTCCACTCAACACATCAGGAAGCCCTGCTGACTCGATCACCCTTAGGTGCCCAGAATCCACACGCTTCGCCGCTTCTCCCAGGCCACCACCTTGGTCCAAGCCCCAGTGTCTATGCTACTGTGACAACCTCCTCCACATTCCTGACTCTCGTGAGAGTCTCCCCAGCGACTAATTTTCCACCACACAGCCACTGATCCATGCCATCTCGAACCATCGTCCCTGTTCCTGACCCGCACCCTCGCTCACTGCTCTCCAGCCACCCTGGGCGTTCTAGTCCTTGGCTATCCAGCCTCATTCCTACCTCAGGGCCTTTGCATTTATACTATAGTCCTTCTGCCTGAAACCTGCTCCCTTTAGATCACCTTCTTCTCCTCCCGTTCTTCCTCTTCCTCCTCCTTTAAAATCTGGTTCAGTCGTTCCCTCATGAAGCCTTTCCCTGGGCACTCTCCCTAATAAATTCCCTAGCCAATTGCATTGCCTTTGCATTCAAACCATGTATTTCTGTCTGCAGTTCTCTTTTTACTTGTCTATGGTATTTTCTCTCCTCCACTAGAAAATTAACTCCTGGCCAAGCACAGTGGTTCACACCTGTAATCCCAGCAATTTAGGAGGCTGAGTCAAGAGGATGGCTTGAGCCCAGGAGTTTGAGGCCAGCCTGGGCAACATAGCAAGACTTTATCTCTATAAGAAAATTTAAAAAATTAGCCAGGCATGGTGGCACATACCTGTAATCTCAGCTACTCAGGAGGCTGAGGTGGAAGGACGACATGAACCCAGGAGGTCGAGGCTGTAGTGAGCCATGATCATGCCACTGAACTCCAACCTGGGCAACAGAATGAGACTGATGAAAGAAAGAAAGAAAGACAGAGAGAGAGAGAGAAAGAGAGAAAGGAAGGAGGGAGGGAGGGAAAAGAAAAGAAAAAAGAGAAAGAAAGAAAGAAAAGAAAAAGACAAAGAAAATTAGCTCTGTGGGCACAGAACCCCTGTCTCTTGTGTTTTCTGTTATCCTGCCCAGAACACTGGGTCCATTCGGCCATTCTTCCATCCCATGACAGTGCCTGACATTGTGTTCATTATATGTCTATTGAATGAATGCATAAATGAATAAAATGTAGCATGAAATACTTTTATAACTGTCTTAAAATATATATTAAGAAAGCCTTATTACTCCAATTTTATAGATGAAGAATTGGAGGCCAAGAGACCCAGAGAGATGATCTTCAGCAAAATCACACAGTTAAAATATGGTGAAGCTGGGATTCAGGATTCAACAGATGTTCTGACTCTAGTTCTTGCCTCTTTTTTTAAATTTTTTTTTGAGTTGGAGTCTCACTCC
>NW_007261176.1:112645-112977 GCF_000164805.1 Carlito syrichta
GAGAAAGAAAGGAGGGAAGGAGGGAGGAAGGGAAAAGAAAAGAAAAAAGAAAGAAAGAAAGAAAGGAAGGAGGGAGGGAGGGAAAAGAAAAGAAAAAAGAGAAAGAAAGAAAGAAAAGAAAAAGACAAAGAAAATTAGCTCTGTGGGCACAGAACCCCTGTCTCTTGTGTTTTCTGTTATCCTGCCCAGAACACTGGGTCCATTCGGCCATTCCTTCATCCCATGACAGTGCCTGACATTGTGTTCATTATATGTCTATTGAATGAATGCATAAATGAATAAAATGTAGCATGAAATACTTTTATAACTGTCTTAAAATATATATTAAGAAA
>NW_007261176.1:112997-118110 GCF_000164805.1 Carlito syrichta
CCAGCTAATTTTTGATTTATTGTAGAGATGAGGTCTTGCCAAGTTGCCCAGGCGGGTCGCGAACCCACAGGCTCAGGCAATCCACTCACCTCAGCCTCCCAAAGGTGCGGGATTACAGGCTGAGCCACTGAGCTAATTTTAATTTTTCTTACAACTTTTCTGTCATCTTTGAGTTATAAATTACATGCAATAAGACATACCTATGTAAAGTGCATAGTTTGGTGAGTTGTGACAAATATATACACCCATGTAACCACCAGCAAGATATAAAACAAGATAGAGAATATTTCCATTGCCCCCAAAACTAATCTGTGGTGCTGGGAAACCCCTGATCTGCTTTCTGTTGGTGTTTGTAGTGTGTGTATATGCATGTGAGTGTGTGTGTGTGTGTGTGTGTGTGTGTGTGTGTGTGTGTGAGAGAGAGAGAGAGAGAGAGAGAGAACTTTCTCACCACAAAGGCATATGACCTCTCTAAGCTTCAGTCTTCTCATTCGTAATATACAGATGATTATAACATAGTATCTTCCTCATAGATGTACATTAGAATGGTTGACATCTACAAAGTACTTAGAATGATATTCACTGTTGTATTAGCTGCCATAACAAAATACCACAGAGTGGGTGACTTAAACAACAGAAATTTCATTTTCTCCTAGTTCTGGAGGCTGGAAGTCTCAGATCAAGGTGCCAACAGATTTGTTTTCTGGTGAGGGCTCTGTCCCTGGCCACCTTCTTGGTTCCCACAAGGCTTTTCCTCTGTGCATAGGCAGAGAAAGTGTGAGCTCTCTGGTGTCTCCTCCTCTTCTTATAAAGAACACCAATCCCACTGTATTAATACTCACCCTTACTACTCAAGTAACCCTCATTACCTACCAAAGTTTCCATTTCAAAATGTCATCACATGGGGGCTAGGGCTTCAACATAAACTGGCGGGACACAACCCAGTCTATGTAGCTATTATCACCACCACAGATCATACAACTAGTAAATCTCAGAGCTGAGACTTGTCCTCATAGACCCCAAGGGCTTGCTCACCCTGTCACCCTAGTCTTCCTCTTTGTTTACCAAAGCCAGCAGAACGATGTCAAGAGTGATCACAGGAAGATGTGTGCTTTGTTGGCAGAAGTGGTGGTGACTTTTCTGGTAGCCTGCATTGTGGTTGTCTCATCTCTGTTCTAGAAAGATCAACTACAACAGTAGAGCGTCCAAGGCTTGGGTCCGTCAGCGCTAGAATGGACTCTGTGAAGGGAGAATAATGACAGCATCCAAGCCGTGAGGTCACGGGTGGAAAGAAACATCCACGAGCCTGAACTTCAGTGGTTGCTTGCTCATGGTGACTAGGATTGGCTTTACATGGAGGCCCTCCCAGCAAGAGTCTGCAGATCACCGATGTCTCAGTTGCTGCCTCCAGATCCATCAATTTCCTTCACCCCTCTTCATTGGTCTCTGCATGTTACCAGCTCTGTGAGACTATTCCAGTGAACCTGGGTGAATAGAAGTCTCTAAAGCAGAAACCTTTCCTCTAGAGCCACAAAGCAATGTCTTTTATTGATTTAAGGATCCCAGAAAGCAATGACAATACAGCGGAAGTTTTTTAAAAAGCTTGTGATCCAAGCACTTTAGGAGGCTGAGGCTAGTGGATTGCCTGAGCCCGCAGGTTCGAGACCAGCCCAGGCAACTTGGCAAGACCTCAACTCTACAATCAACCAAAGATTAGCCGGGCGTGGTAGCACACATCTGTAGTTCCAACTACTTGGAAGGCTGAGGCAGAAGGATGGCCGGAGCTCAGCAGGTCGAGGCTGGGGTGGCTGTGAGCGTGCCACTGCACTCCAGCCTGGGTGACAGAGTGAGACTTCAACTTAAAAAAAACATTTTTTTTTTTTAAACCCATTTCTTCTCCCAAGAGATGTGGCTCCTTCAGTAGAAAAGAGCTTTCCATCCCAGGGAAAAACCTCATCTTAGACGGTATAGAGAGCCCTTTTCACCATCAGAATAGGGTCTAGATTTAATTATTTAATAAAGAAATGCAATGTTTCATGAATAACCAACCTCAAGGCAATCAGAGAACAAAATGTTGCCCCTTCCAAAGAAAAACACTGCTTCAGACATCAGAGAGCTCTTGGGAGACATTAGTTCCTTTTCAAACTAGAACTAAATCAAATGTTTAAAATCTTAATTTAGGACAGCTGGTCTGATTTGATACTGCCAACTAGTTCTTTCCTTAAAAGGGTACTGTGAGCGAGGAAACTGAAGGCTGAATAAGGTCAACACAGTTTAATTCCCATGTTATTAAAAAGATGTTCAGCATCACTGAAGCGTTGCACTCTGTCTGGCCTGCAATTGTCATAACTATAGAACTATGTCCAGTGGCTTTGACCTATGTGGAGGCGGCCTCACCAATGTGAGGTCCTGGGTTATATTTACTCTGCACCAGGCTCTGGTTTAAGTGTTTTGTGTATATCGTCTTAGTGAATCTTCACAACTGGCCTGGAGGACTTTACAAATATAAAATGGGGGCCCATTTTACAGATGAAGAAAATAAAAGTCATAAATGCTAACTTCCTCCCATTCACATAGCTAGTTAGTGATGGAGTTAGCTTTGTGAAACTTGAGCTGCCTTCTTCTCTTACACACCAAGCTAGTTGCATTTATGGGGCCTTTACCAGGAACTAAGGTGCAGCAGGACACTCTCTAGGTAGGTAGGGAGTCCACATGCTGGAAGATTGTAGAGATGAAGCATTTTAGAAAATAGGTGGGAGCTGAACTATGCCATTGAGGGAATCCACTGGGAAGGCTTACCTTCTTAATCTTGGATTTAGTACTTAACTATAAAGTTAAATTGAATTTAATTAGTAAATCAACCAGAGAGCAGGGGAAAGCATGGAGAAATATGCACAGCTTACTAAGGGGGTGAGAAGAAATAAATAACATTGAGTGTGTATCATATGTGAGAAACAGATACCTGCCAGGTTGATAGAAACAAGCTAAATATATATAGCAGTGAAGCTACCTCAGTTGGGATTCTGTAGTTGCAAGTGATAGAAAACCAATTTCAAACTATGGTAAACTAAAAATGAGACTTTAATGTAAATTAATTTTTGAATTCCTAATACATTCTCATTGCTTCACTGGTACCCAGGGACAGGGAAAGGCACCCTGGCACAGGTTGTGTCAGGGTATGACCGGCAGGACAGTGGTATCCCTGAGGGATGGGAGAGTCCTTGGATTCCAAGAGGACAGCTGGCGGTCAACCTGGGAAAGACTGAAGCTAACACCTACATTTTCACCAGATACCCTGGAAGAAGAGGAATCTTGAAGATGAAGGAGGCTGATGTTTGAGTTCAACATGTAACTAGGACTTGGTTTTACCAAAGTTTCATTCTCCACTTGACAGCATAAAATAAGGAAACCCATTTTGATATGAAAAAACCAGCATTACTCCATTACAGATAACTGTAGAAGTTGGTATGAACCCCACGCCCATAGATGCCACCATAATCCTCAGTACATAATTCTCAGAAAGGTCCACAAATATGGATTCCAGCCCTGGGAGCCAGTCAGGGCTGTACTGAGCTGAGAATCGGGGATGGAAAATCATTACACCTCAAGGGAAGGACTTCACTGAGGGACAAGAATGCTGCTGGTGTTTTGTAGAACAGCAAGGAAGCTACCCTGAGTCAGGCCATTGAGTTTCCATCTTTGATAATTCTAGCCATTCAGATTCCACTACAGCCTTTCTTAGCATTACATGAAAAACCAAAGAAGATCCTTCACTTGAATGTCTGCACATTTAAACAATGTATCTCCTCTCACACTGAGTCTGACAATGACGTTGGCGAAGTTTGTGAAGTTCCTGGGCAACTTGGTGAGACCTCATCTCTACAATAAATCAAAAAAATTAGCCAGGCGTGGTAGCACACGCCTGTAGTTCCGGCTACTTGAAAGGCTGAGGCGGAAGGATCGTCGGAGGCCAGCAGGTCGAGGCTGCGGTGGCCGGGAGCGGCCACTGCACTCCAGTCTGGGCGACAGAGTGAGACTCCGACTCAATATATATATATTTATATATATATATATATATTTCCTTTATCTTGGGGTAAACAAAAAAGCCATTGGGGACCAGATCAGAAGAGTAGGGAGGGTGTTCCAATACAGTTATTTGTACTCCCAATGTAAGCACACGGTGGCAAGTGAACGAACTTAATTGTCAGGCTGCAATACAAAATGATGACAGCTCTGATGGCCATTCCAGAAAAAGAGTTCCAAAATTGCTTTGACGGGTGGACGAGTGCTGGCGTGGGTGCACAGCTTCCCAAGGGGAGGACTTCTAAGGTGGTCACAGTTAGTCAGCAATGAGGTATGTAGTGTTTTTTTCTAGGATGGTTGGCAAACCTAATTGTTGGATCTCTAATTTTCATTGTTTTGTATTTTGGCTCAAAACCAGCTACCAGGGCCAGGTGTTCTCTCCTTTTCCAGGCACTCTGTCTCTCCCTGGTGACTTTAGGGCCATGCTGCCCCCTGCCTTTCAGGAGGTGCAGCTTCCCTTTCCCCCCCATTAACTGGCTCTTTTCACCACCACTGCTTGCAGCTGACTCTGCCACCACCTCCATCCCAAACCAAACAACCGACAAAAACCCGTGAGATTTTACAAAGTGACGTCCCATTCTGCCTCTTACAGAACTTGAGTGTGCACATGGTTTTCCTTCGATTTGTGGGACTCATGATCTGGACTCTGGGGTTGAATTCTGGGTTCCAGGACCCCCACTCTGGATTCTGGAGTTGTCAGGGTTCTTCTATCTGCTTTTGAGGGTCAGAACCTAGTTTCTCTTCCTCCAGGATGTTACTTCTTACCCCTCTGCCTTAGCACAATTTAAGAGGAATAAGAGTGTACTCTAAGCCGGGCTCAGTGGCTCAGCCTGTAATCCCGCGCCTTTGGGAGGCTGAGGTGAGTGGTTTGCCTGAGCCCACGGGTTCGAGACCCGCCTGGGCAGCGAGACCTCATCTCTACAATAAATCAAAAAATTAGCCGGGCGTGGTGGCGCGCGCCTGTAGTTCCAGCTACATGGAAGGCTGAGGTGGAAGGATCACCATAGGCCAGTAGGTCGAGGCTGCGGTG
>NW_007261176.1:118266-126268 GCF_000164805.1 Carlito syrichta
AAAAAAAAAAAAAAAATGAGTGTACTCCATGTTGGTGGGCCAATGTCCACTCCTAATCCATCCAGAACAGTCCATTCCAAGCTCTCCCCTCACGTTGCTCAGAGGCAGGACCTTGTCTCCATCTTTGATGGCAGCATCTTCAAGAAGCGGCAACTTTATCTCCTTGAGCCTCAGTTTCCACATCTTGAGATGAACAGGATGGGAAAGAAAACCCATAAGACCTTTTCCAGCTTGAGGACTGTTGATTGACATAAAGTTTCACACGAGGTGGGTTGAATTCTCCAACTCCCATTAACAATCAGTTAAGAAAGTAGTATTGAACTGGGGAGGGTCGCTTAGCTGCAAAAAAAAAAAAAAAAAACTCAAACATCTGCTACAAAAACACAAGAGACCAGGTTCAGTGGCTCAGCCTGTCATCCTAGCACTTTGGGAGGCCAAGGCGAGTGGATTGCCTGAGCCGGCGGGTTTGAGACCCACCTGGGCAACTTGACGAGACCTCGTCTCTACAATAAGTCAAAAAATTATCTGGGCATGGTAGTGCATGCCTATGGTTCCAGCGACTTGGAAGGCTGAGGCGGAAGGATCGCCGGAGCCCAAAAGGTCAATGCTGGGGTGGCCGTGAGCGTGCCACTGCCCTCCAGCCTGGGTGATGGAGTGAGACTCCAACCGGGAAAAAAAAAAACAACCACACAGGAGCCCAGATGAGTCCTTCCACCCCGCTTGGAGAGTGCAGTGAAGGCTGCCAGCCCGAACATTTCCTGTTTGGCCTCTGAAGTTTTCTCCTACCCCTGGTGCATTGAAGCCAGCTCACACTGGTGAGTACATGGTCATGTGCCTCTCCCACCTGTCTGCTGAGGGACTTCATGTGGGCAGCTTGCCATGAGCCATAGTGGGAAAATGTTACACCATAGAAGTCAGCAAATGCCATAAATCAGAGCTTTTTGTTCCCCCATGGAGAGCCGGTGTACCAGCTCACTGTGAATCCCAACACATGATTTACTGTGATGGCTAATTTTATGTGTCGACTTGACCACAGGATGGCTGGATAAACATTATCCCTGGGTGTGTCTGGGAGGCTGTTTCTGGAAGAGCTTGGCATTTGAACTGGTGGACTCACATGGCACATGGCCCTCCCCAGGGTGGGCGGGCGTCACCCAGAGGCCGAGGAGGGAGGAGTCCACTCTGCCTGGCCGCCCGAGCCGGACATTGATCTTCTCCCGCCTCGGTACCCCTGGTTCTCAGCCTTTCAGACCCACCTGGAAGCTGCACCATCCGCTCTCCGGCCTTGAGCTACACCGCTGGCTTCCCTGGGCCTCCAGCTTGCAGAGCGTGGGATTCCTAGCCTCCATTTGTGTGGGTCAATACCATACAATGAATCTCTGCATATTTCACATGATGAAAAGTATAAATGTTAATATAAACAGGTGTGTGTGTGTGTGTGTGTGTGTGTGTGTGTGTGTGTGCACGTGCGCATCCCCTACCGGTCCTGTTTCTCTGAAGAATCCTCATATGTTTATAAAAACCACAATGCAGCTGGGGCACAGCAGCTCACGCCTGTAATCCAAGCAATTTGGGAGGCTGAGGAGGGAGGGTCACTTGAGCCCAGGAGTTCAAGACCAGCCTGGGCAACATAGACCTCGTCTCTACCAAAAAAAATTTTTTAAATTAGCTAGGCATGGTGGTGTGCACCTGTGGTCCCAGCTACTCGGGAGGCTGGGACGGGAGGATTGCCCGAGCCTAGGAGGTCAAGACTACAGTGAGCTGTGATCGTTTCACTGCACTCCAGCCTGGGGGACAAAGTGAGACCTCTGACTCAAAAAATGGGTCTCAGGTGGTCCATTCCCCAGATGGTGAACATTTGGGCTCGGTGGCTCACACCTATAATCCCAGCACTCGGGGAGGCCAAGGTAGGAGGATAGCTTGAGGCCAGGAGTTCGAGAACTTGCCTGTTTGTAAGTCTCCTTCTTATCAAACTTAGTTTATTTAAGTAAAATCCAAAAGATAGAACTCAGGGGGCAAAAAAAAGCAAAGAATAACCAAATTCCCAGGTTCGTGGCCCAATTCTGAGTCGACCCCGATTTCCCCAAAACTCTGGCCATGAACTGTGTTCCCTTGAATCACAACCCTATACGCTCAATAAGTCTCTCCCCCCAGACCCAAGTCTTGGCCTCGGATTCACCTGGGCCTCGCCGGCCTCATAGCCCATGGACCAGCTGTGCATCTCTCTCTAATTGCAACATTTAGACTAAGCTTCATGGCTGTCTTCCGACACAAAGCTCACCTGGTGCTTCTTTCCTCCAGGTAAACAGATCTCCAGCTGGGGTTTCAGGCAACACTGAGCGTTGGCCTAGTCCCACGGACGTGTGGGTTTCTTCTCCCTGTTCTCAGCTCCGAGCCTGCCATGAGCTAACACCACTCACCGCAACCCACCAGACTCCCGGCCATGCCCACCATGCACTGGCCCTGCTGACCCAACTTCTAGGCCCTATGCCCAACTTGCACCTGGCTGCCCTGTTAGGAGCCGGGACATCGTCAAGCCCTGATTTCTCCATATTACCCAAGTGGGAAGTCTTGTTTCCCCAACCCAGTTGCTGTCACCAGGAACAGAGTGAGGGGGAAGGGTCAGTGTCAAGAATTGTTGATGGATGCTTTTCCTGCCCCAGAATATTCCAGTGAAAGTCCCATCGGGGTGGGGAGGGAGGGAGAAATCATTGTGTTAAGAGCCCTTCGTACAAAGAGAGAAACCTGGAGCTGGGCACCATGAATTGGGATCGGGTACTCTGCAGGAATAACTAGGAAGTGCTTCTCATAAAGGAGCTGCCCAAATGGAAGCCCAGCTGAGAAATGGACAGTCTGGTCTCACCCCTTGCTGCACCCCAATCTTCGCCACAAGGTCCCGCCTCGGAGCAACATGTGAGGGGAGAGCTCGGAATGGATTGTTATGGACAGATTCGGATTGGACATCGGCCCATCGATGTCGAGTATACTTTTATTCCTCTTGAGTGGTGCTAAGGCAGAGGGGTGAGAAGTAAACTCCTGGAGGAAAAGAAGTAATTAGAGGAAGAGAAATTAGGTTCCGACCACAAAACTGTAGCAGGTGCCTCAAAATCCGATAGAAGAACCCTGACAACTCCGGAATCCAGAGTGGGGGTTCTGGAACCCAGAATTCAACCCCAGAGTCCAGTGTATGAGTCCCTCGAATCGAAGGAAAACCATGAGCACACCCAAGCTCTGTAAGAGGCAGAATGGAACGTCACTTTATGAAATCTCACGGGTTTTTGTCAGTTGTTTGGTTTGGGATGGAGGTGGTGGCAGAGTCAGCTGCAGCAGTGATGGTGAAAAGAGCCAGTTCATGGGGGGGGGGAAGGGAAGCTGCACCTCCTGAAATGCCTCTGCAAAGGGAAAGGCATCCCTCTTCTCCCCCGCAGACAGTCTGCCACCATGAACACAGCAGTCCCCACGGAGCTGACCACAACTACCATTTTCTCTTTTCACATGTCCTTCAATGGTGTCGAGATCGAGGTAGAGATGAAGGAATGATATTTTCTCTCTAAGTCTCAGCACTGGGGGGCTTTTCTTGGCAATGCTCTCCAGAAAGTGGGGGTATTTACCTAGAGTGCTTTGTTTCAACGCTGAGCCTAAGTTGAAATTGTGGGCAACCAGGAATGTTCTACTGGGAACCACGCTACACAGGCATGACCCCAGGCCAGCGATGGGCTGAAAAATGGCATCGAGATGGCGCCTCCTCATCTTCTCTCCCGGGAGCCAGATGGACCCCTGCTGTGCCAGGTACTCCTGCCTCAGTGAATGTCCTGTTCTTTGACTCACATCCCTCTCAGATTGTCCTGTGTCCCAACCTCCTTGCATTCTGTTAACAGACCTGGTGCTGAAGTGTTCTTGGGGTCTCACTCTCTAAGGCATTTGCATTTTAGCAGAAAAAGTATTCTAGAAGTATTAATAGTGCCAGGATAAAGGACAGTTATACAAGGGGTACCCCCCAAAAAAACCCTCAGGATTCATTTATTTATTTATGTATGTATTTATTTATTTTTGAGTTGGAGTCTCACCCTGTCGCCCAGGCTGGAGTGCAGTGGCATGCTCATGGCCACCCCAGCGTAGATCTGCTGGACTCCAGCGAGCCTTCTACCTCGGCCTTCTAAGTAGCTGGAACTACAGGTGTGTGCTACTGCGCCCAGCTAATTTTTTTTGATTTACTGTAGAGACGAGATCTTGCCAAGTTGCCTGGGCTGGCCTCAAACCTGCAGGCTCAGGCTCTCGCCTCAGCCTCCCAAAGTGCTGGGATTACAAGCTGAGTCACCGAGCCCAGCCTCCTCCAGGATTTATTTATAAAAGTTGTGCATTTATTCTTCCATGTTTAAGCTTCAGTCAGCCCCAAAGTATTCTCCACATGATGCAATACACCTATCGAGAAGCTTTCCTGCTGCTCAAAACCATTTCTGAACTCATCCATGTTGATGCCTTTGAGTGCTTCTGTCATTTTTTTTTTTTTTCATCACTTCCACATGGGCAAAATGTTTCCCTTGAGGACTTTTTTCATCCGGAGTAACAACAACAAAAAATTGGTCTGGATGACAGAAGGAGAAGTAAGAAAGAGCAGTTACCCACACCAAAGATGGAGACAATGTTTAGAGGTCACACCAGTGAAATGAGATATGCAGCTCGGATGTAACAACGGAAACAGGCGAAACGACAAGGAGATCAAAGCTCCGTGCTGGGAGCGCATGATTGGTGAATGCAGGATTCTTGGGGGTCCCCTCCTCTCAACGTGCCCTGCCCTGGCGCCCGAGCACCCACTTTATGAGACGATTCCCTTGAAGAGTTGGGTCTTCTGCTGTAAAATTGTAAAATGTGGCCTTATTCTATTTACGGACAGAGCTATAACTTGAATACATCAAAGTCCTCTGGAGATGTTCTCTGGGGGAACTAAAACCACACACGCCTCTCTTCCAGGAATCTCCCAGAATGGAAAATTCTGTGGAAGTCCACGAGCTGGCGCCCACTTTCCCAAAAATTCCCCGAGGAAGAGTATGCTCTATGAGTGGTCCTCACCTGTCGCTATGCTCCTGGAAGCTCAGTCCTTTGTCACACAGGTCGGGTCGGGTCGGGGTGAGACGGGATAGTACTCTGGGCCTCCTTTACTTACTCTCTCCTCCGTGTCCCTCCCCTGCCCTGTCTCGCCCATGTGGTGTGTGTGTGTGTGTTGGGGCATGGGATCTTTCAGCACAATAATGACCAGCATTCTGTGACATGAAGGAACCCACTCTGGGAAGCGAGAGGTCTGAGCCTTGAGGGGGCTCCTGCCTGAGGCCCTGTCGTCACCCTTCCAGGGTGGAGCCAAGCATGGGTGGTCCAAAGGCAGACTAGATCCGGGATCGATCAGGAGGATGGAAGGGTGTAAAGAAGGAGAGGGGAGAGGAGAGGAGGTTTTCTGGAGCCTTCCACCCAAGTGGACACCACATCCTGGAAGGCCGCCTGATGGGGATGTGAGGAAGTACCTTGTGCTGTCGTCTGAGCTCCCTGAGACCCCAGTTCAGCTGATCCATCCCAGCAACCCAACCAGCCCAAACTGTCGCAGATTCTAAAATGGCCACTTTCTGCCTTTCTCCCCATTTATTGTGTGGGACGAGGGACACCTGAAGCAGCAAGACATGCACCCAAGAGGGGACAGATGAGCTGGAAGCAGGTCCCACCCCAGGATGGCCCCGGTCCCTTGATCAGCCAGGCCCCAGTTCTCCATATGTCTTTTCCCTTCCCGTTGGTGACAATACCAGGACGAGTGAGATGGCTCGAGGGACGTGAGAGCTGCTCAGAAAGAGAACAGAGAGAAAGTGGCGCCCGATGCATCAGCTGAAACAGGAACCGCATTCATGGTGGCACATTTCATTCTGGGTGGTTGAACGGCCTCCTGGGACTCCAGCTTCTGTCTCGATCCTCCGTGGTCTATCAACATCTCTAGAAGGTGCCTGGGGTTGGGCGCTGCAGGTCTGAGCTGCCAGAGAAGAGACACCATCACCGATGGGCTGGAATGGCCTGTCACTTCTGTCTACTAACATGTGCAGTTGGGTTTGCAAATGCCAGGCAGTCTCCCAAGCACCATTAGTGGTTCCCAATCTCAGCAGTTCTGTGAAGCTTTCTGGGTGATTCTGATGTTGAGCACCAGCGTCTAGACCATCTCTTGGAGGTGGGCCGGCCCCGTGCGCTAGTCTGTCTTTCTTCTACCCGCCTCATTTTCCTAGTCCAAAACCCAACTATCAGGAAGACAAAAACAGGAGTCCTCAGGGCTCACCACTCCAGGTTATACTTCCCAGCCTTCGAGAACTAGGTGTGACCACCTGCTAAGTTCTGACCAATGGGATGCGTGCAAGCGAGACCTGCAGTTCTGATTGGACACTTAGGTGCTGCTTGCCCATGACTTCCCTTCCCTTCTCACAGGCTGGAGGTTGTGGTGTTGAGCTCTTCCTGATCCACCGTGGAAGGAGAGGTAGCATTAATAGGAGGTCAGAGAAACAAGATGTAAAGAATCTGGGCCCTCGGAAGACTTCATGAAAGGGAACTAAGGAGTTAGCAGCTTGGACTTTCTCATGAGGGAGGAATCAACTCCTATCTAATTGAGGCCACTGTTATTTTCCTTTCTTTTTTTATTTTTTTATTATAAAGATGTGGGGTACAATTCAGGGTTAGGTATACAAACATTGATTATGCAGGTACCCTTGTTGATGAGGTATGCCCCTCCCTCCCTCAACTGCCAATCCCACGCCGCCCCCTCCCCAGTTTCCCGTTACTGCTAAACACTTTCTTATAGTATTATAATTGTTCAAGTTCTGCTTATGAGTGAGAACATATGGTACTCTGTTCTTCGTTTTTGTGATAGATCACTGAGTATGATCAACTCCAAATCCATGCAAGTTGCTGCGAAGTCCGTATATTTGTCCTTCTTGATGGCTGCATAATATTCCATTGTATATATATACCCACATTATCTTTATCCAGTCCAGCTTCAATGGGCAACATGGTTGGTTCCATATTTTGGCTAGTGAATACAGTCATATTTTGGCTAGTGAATACAGTTGCAACAAACTGTGTGCAGGTATCTTTTTTGTAGAATGATTTGAGTTCCTCCGGGTATATTCCCAATAGGGGAATTGCTGGGTCATATGAATGGTCACTTTCTAGTTCTTTCAGAAATCGCCACACTGTCTTCCAAAGAGGTTGCACTAGTCTGCATTCCCACCAGCAGTGTAGAAGCATTCTTTTTTCTCCACACCCTCGCCAGCAGCTGTTGTTGTTTGTTTTATTAATGATGGCCATGCTTACTGGGGTTAGGTGGTATCTCAATGTGGTTTTGATTTGCATTTTTCTGATGATAAGTGAGGCTGAGCACTTATTCATGAGTCTGAGAAGTGTCTATTCATGTCTTGTGCCCACTTTTTAAAGAGGCTGTTTTTTTCCTTTCAGCGCGCTTGAGTTCCTTGTAAATCCTAAATGTTAGGCCTTTGTCAGATATACAGTTGGCAAATATTTTTTCCCATTCTGTGGGTTGTCTCGCTGCTCTCTTGATGTTTTCTTTTGCTTTGCAGAAGCTTGTTAGTTTGATGAGGTCCCACTTGTCTATCTTATTTCTTAAGGTATTGGCCTTTAGGGTTCTGAATAGGAATTGGTTGCCAGTTCCAATTTCCATAAGTGTGTCTCCTGCATTTTCTAAGATTCTTATAGTTTGAGGTTTTACGTTTAGGTCTTTGATCTATTTAGAGTTAATGTTTGTGTATGGTGATAGGTAGGGGTCCTGTTTCAATCTTCTGCATGTGGTCAGCCAGTTTTCCCAGCACCATTTACTGAATAGTTTTTCCTCTCCCCAGTGGTAGGTGGGGGAGGCTTTGTCGAAGTTGAGTTGGTTGAGAAATTGAAGGTTTGCTTCTGGAATCTCAATTCTATTCCATTGGTCTATATGCCTGTTCCCGTACCAATACCAAGCTGTTTTGAT